>NW_027505438.1:0-177056 GCF_021521415.1 Bidens hawaiensis | reverse complement strand
AAAAACTTCATTGATAATTCACTCAAATTCATAAGTTTTAGCACAAAAGTAATTTTCATATAGACAAAATGTTTACATATTCAAACATAATCAAAAATTAAATTAATGCATCAACACAAGCAGGCAGACATGACATTTCTTCAGGATATAGCATGTAAAACCTAGCTCTCCCTAAGCAAACAATGTATAATCTCTTCAAAACACAGTCATGATCAAATTTCAGACAAGTATGTAGATAAGACATTTTGTTGGTGCATAGATGTCATAGTTCATATGTCTAAAGTCTGTAATCGAGTCTGTAATATTGTTTATGTAATTGTTTGTTTAGAAGCGAAGTTGTTGACAAGTTCGCTTAGGCGAACTTGTTAACCAAGCGAAGTTGTTGACAAGTTCGCCTAGGCGAACTTGTTCAACGAGCGAAGTTATAGACAACTTCGCCTGAGGCGAAGTTGTCATGTATTTATATTGTTTAACTGTTTACGGAGAATAGGTTGGTCAGTTAGTGTTTTTGGTTGATCGAGTTCAGTTTACGTGAGTCTATTGACGTGAGTCGGTAAGTAACACGGTTCGGGTTATCAATATAACGTGAGTTTTGTTCGTATCGTGTGTACGTGTGTTTGTGTGATTATATTCTACGTCGTAACGATCTACACAGGGATTCCGCACCTGTGTATATCGGGATATCTCGTGTGATCCGTCCAGGGAACCTACAATTGGTATCAGAGCATTGCTCGATTGTGTGGTTCGGGATATTAACGCGGGTGTTGTAACACCCCGTAACCGCAGCGGAAACGTACACGGGATGCAACAGACACATCTGATATCAACAGCATTGCTTATAAAGAAAATACCACTACATTAATTTATAACATATTACATTGTTGCGAGTTTCGTTACTGTCTAGGTGTTACACACATATTTTACCGATAAGACATTAATATATTCATTACAAAATATAGAGCAGCAAGCTTCCAACAGGTAGCACAGATAGTTAAGCACATATCAATCATTCCAACTTGGGCATACCTAGAAAACATGTAAAGAAAACGGGTCAACTACGAATAGTTGGTGAGTTTCACTAATTTAAATAAACACTGACAGATCATTTTAATAATCATTTATTAAACAATGTTATTATGCGGGAAACTATGTTTCCCCAGAACATTTATAACCTCTGGGAACTAGTTACCCCAGAACAAAAATAACCCGGGAACTATGTTACCCCAGAACAATAATAACCTCTGGGATATTCACGCGGGTGTTGTAACACCCCCGTAACCGCAGCGGAAACGTACACGGATGCAACAGACACATCTGATATCAACAGCATTGCTTATAAAGAAAATACCACTACATTAATTTATAACATATTACATTGTTGCGAGTTTCGTTACTGTCTAGGTGTTACACACATATTTTACCGATAAGACATTAATATATTCATTACAAAATATAGAGCAGCAAGCTTCCAACAGGTAGCAAGATAGTTAAGCACATATCAATCATTCCAACTTGGGCATACCTAGAAAACATGTAAAGAAAACGGGTCAACTACGAATAGTTGGTGAGTTTCACTAATTTAAATAAACACTGACAGATCATTTTAATAATCATTTATTAAACAATGTTATTATGCGGGAAACTATGTTTCCCCAGAACATTTATAACCTCTGGGAACTAAGTTACCCCAGAACAAAAATAACCTCCAGGAACTATGTTACCCCAGAACAATAATAACCTCTGGGAACTATGTTACCCCAGAACAATAATAACCCCTGGGAACTACGTTACCCCAGAACAATAATAACCTCTGGGAACTATGTTACCCCAGAACAATAATAACCCCTGGGAACTAAGTTACCCCAGAACAATAATAACCTCTGGGAACTATGTTACCCCAGAACAATAATAACCTCTGGGAACTATGTTACCCCAGAACAATAATAATAACCTCTGGGAACTATGTTACCCCAGAACAATAATAACCTCTGGGAACTATGTTACCCCAGAACAATAATAACCTCTGGGAACTATGTTACCCCAGATCAATAATAACCTCCGGGAACTATGTTACCCCAGAACAATAATAACCTCTGGGAACTATGTTACCCCAGAACAATAATAACCTCTGGGAACTATGTTACCCCAGAACAATAATAACCTCTGGGAACTATGTTACCCCAGATCAATAATAATAACCTCTGGGAACTATGTTACCCCAGAACAATCCCACACGATAAACAATTTATATATTCTATGCATCAAACCATATATATTTAAATATACAAGTGTTTCCATACGATCGGTATGTACTTAAATACTTTAATAAAGACATGTTTTCCGCCCCGGGAAATTATTTAAAACAGTTCAGTAAAAGGGGCTCGTGAAAACTCACCTTTTTGTGAGTCGTGGGTAATACAATGAACAGCTACGTGCCTGGATCTGTAATATAATATCTAGTCGTTACTATATAATTCCCGTAAATTAATCTATGTCAATCGGTACGTCTGGGGACATTGTTAACCCAGTACTATACTCGATCCGGGGACAATGTTGACCCCGTGACACTTCTAAGGACTCAGATTGTGACATTGCTTAGAGTTTGACAGTCAAAATTATCATTTTTATGTTTTCTTCGATTCGCGTGCTTAGCACGGTTATCCGTTTTTAAGTTTCAAAAATGAGTTTGACCACACCCGACCCATAAATGGTGTTTGACTGATATTTTAGTTAAAGTGATGAAATTAGAGCTCGGTTTGGACACCCCGTTTGGCCGCGGGGCCCGTTTCCGTCATTTAGGTGTCGGAAACAGTAAAATCGGGTAAAATTACCCAAATCATCCGAATTATTTTCGGATGATTTACTTTTACTTAATTTACTTAGTTTTATGGAAATGGTCCATTTTTAAGGTTTTCATATACCAGTCAGCTCGATTATGCGAGTTTTGCCGGTTTACACGTTTTAAGCTTTAAAAATTTGTTTTTATGTTCTTTTTAGCACAAATAATTACCCGTTTAGTCTCGGGTCTTGAAATTTTGCACAAAACTTATTTTGACAGTAAGAAATTTTATAAAAATTTTCCAGATTTATTTTCTTATATTTACATTTATTTATCTATTTTTAAACCTTATTAAAACACTAAATATGTCAAAAATACCAAAAAGCTTTAGAAAAATCCCAATTTTTTCTGGGATGATCCCTGCCATCCTCATAACTCCCTGGAATTTTTCCAGAACCCAAAACTCATTTTTCAAGCCATTTTCCACAAAAACCGAGCTAGAAAGCTCTAGAACTCATTTTACCGAAAAGCCCCTTTAGACTTTTCCAACTGAGCTCAAATTTAGTGTGTGACTTTTATATGTTATAAAAACCTTATCCTAAATTTTCCAGAATTTTTCATCAAGTTTAGCTATTTTTCACCATTTTTGGCCAAAACCGAGCATTAAATTCACCAAATATTCATCTTTTACCCAAAAATTACCAAAAATTCACAGATCTCATATTTTCATGTGTAGATCATCTCTGTGAAATTTCATGACCCGACTCTAAGCACACTACAATCTGTCCAAAATCACTAAATCACACGAAAACCGAACTATCTTGTGTTTTCTAGCGTTAGATCGCAAAGATCTTGGTTTCTAGCTTTTGCTAGCCACTAGATACAACACTTACAAGCACAATAACACTATACCAAGCAAGTTACACCAACAATCAAACCATTTCTTTCATAGTGTCGGTTTTGATATAAAAACAAAGGTTTAAACCGTAAAAATCCGTTCTCGACTCTTTTTACTCATTTCTTGGACCAAGATCCCTTGTATAACTTGTATACATCTCTTGATCATGCAAGAGTCGGTTTCATCTCGGGTTTTCACCCGTCTTTCACATGGAAACTCATTTTTACAAGATTTCAACCGTAAAATTTCATTCTAAACTCTTTTAACTAATTACTTGGACCAAGATCCTTTGTATAGCTTGTATACATCCCTTGATCACACGAGAATCGGTTTCATCTCGGGTTTTCACCCATTTTTCACATGAAACCTCCTTTTCTCAAGATTATAGAATTAGAAACAAGAATCAAGCATTAAAAACATGTTTATACCTTCAAATCTTGGTTAGAAATGATGGATTTGGATGAATACTTGAAGGTTTGAGAGGTTTTGTGAGTTTTTGATGTTAGAAAAAAGAAAAAGAAGTGTGTAATGTGTGTGTATAAGGGCCGGCCATATTGGTGGTGTGGGGGGGGGCCCACATCTCAAACCATGGCCACACATTTGGATTACGCAATCCGATAATGTTGTGGATAATCTGGTTCAGTTCGTTTCTCGTTTAAACTCGTAATTCGGCTTAAATGAGCCTAAAATGGTTGTTTTTCGGGTTAAAATAAAATTTACATAAAACCGACTTAAAAACTTTAAAAACTTAAACCATGACATTAAAACATCATATTATTAGTAATTACGCATCTTTTTCGGCTTGATCGATCGTCTCTTGCTTGGTTTGATGTTAAAGGTTTCGTTTATCGTACCGACGTACTAATAAATCGAAATCCTTTTTCCGTGCTATAATTCACTTATCCCGAAGCATTAATACTTCGTAAACATCACTAAACATTATATACTTCGCCTATAATGTAATTCCCGATTCATTCGGGTTTCAATAATCGTTCATTGGTTAATTGTAATTCCAATACGATTCACTATATAATCGAGTATGATTCGTACTATGAATCATATATACTCGTATATACGTACTATAACTCATATAATCAATATTAAATGACACGTAAATAGTATATACCCGGCTAGGGTATACCTGGATTTGCCGGAATCGTTACATTCTCCCCCCGTTATAAAAATTTCGTCCTCGAAATTTTACACGTCAACTACTTCCTTTTGAGGAAATAGGTGGGGGTATTTCTTCGAAATTCAGCCTTTCGTTCCCAAGTAAATTCTGGGCCTCGTTGCGAATTCCATCTAACTTTGACCAACGAGATCTTATTGTGTCTAAGTTGCTTGATCTTACCGTCCACTATTTCAATGGGCTCCTCTACGAAGTTGAGCTGATCATTTATTTGAACACCCTCTAAGGGTAACACCGATGTCTCATCCGCCAGACATCTTTTCAAATTTGACACATGAAACACGTTATGAACTGCACTTAGTACCTCAGGCAGTTCTAATCGGTAAGCTACCGGACCGATTTTTGCAGTGATGCTGAATGGTCCAATGTATCTAGGGGCCAACTTCCCCGCCTTTCCAAATCTGACCACACCTTTCCAGGGTGATACTTTCAAATATACCTTTTCCCCCTTCTCAAATGACAACGGTTTTCGACGGGTATCGGCATAACTCTTCTGCCGATCCCGCGCGGCTTTCAGGTTGTTCTTAATCTCAAGAATCTTGCTGGTCGTCTCCTGGACCAGATCCGATCTAATGACCTGCGAGTCACCCACTTCAGACCAGCAAAGTGGTGATCGGCACTTCCGTCCATACAATGCTTCATAAGGTGCTGCCTTTATACTGCTATGGTAGCTATTATTATAGGAAAATTCAACGAGTGGGAGATGTTGATCCCAATTTCCCTTAAAGTCCAGTACGCAGGCACGAAGCAAATCCTCCAAAGTTTGAATGGTCCTCTCAGACTGACCATCGGTCTGAGGGTGGTAAGCTGTACTTAGGTCAATACGTGTTCCAATGCTTCTTGGACAGCTTGCCAAAGTTTGGAGGTGAAATGGCTATCCCTATCAGAGATGATCGAGATGGGGATGCCATGACGAGACACTATTTCATTTATATAAATTTGCGCAAGTCTCTCAGTGTTATAATTATTTCTAATTGGAATAAAATGTGCCGATTTGGTTAATCGATCCACGATTACCCAAATTGCATCATGTCCTCGGGGTGTCTTGGGGAGATGTGTCACAAAATCCATTGTGATCTGCTCCCACTTCCATTCGGGAATTTCCGGTTGTTGTAACATTCCCGAGGGTTTCTGGTGCTCCGCCTTAACTCTCGCACACGTCGTACACTTGCCGACGTATGTGGCTATATCCTTTTTCATCCCTGGCCACCAGTAAAATTCTTTCACATCTTTGTACATTTTATCTGATCCCGGATGTATGGAATATTTCGATTTATGCGCTTCATCCATGATCAAATCACGAAGGTCATGGAGGGTCGGGATCCAAATCCGATTTTTGAAATAGAGAATTTCGTCCACACGCTGTTCGAAATTCTTCTCATTCCCGTAAAGTCCTTCTTTATCCAATTGGTCCTCTTTCAACGCCTCGCGTTGAGCGACTTGAATCAAATCCGAAAGGTTTGACCGGACTATCATCCCCAACGCCCGCACTCGCAATGGTTTAACCGATCCTTCCTACTCAAGGCATCGGCTACGACGTTAGCCTTGCCGGGGTGATATCGAATGTCACAGTCATAGTCACTCAGCAACTCGACCCATCTTCGTTGCCTCATATTCAGTTCTTTCTGATCGAATATGTGTTGCAAACTTTTATGATCAGTGAAGATGGTGCACTTTGTACCGTAGAGATAGTGTCTCCAGATTTTAAGTGCAAAGATGACTGCTCCCAGTTCCAAGTCATGAGTAGTGTAGTTTTTCTCATGAACTTTTAACTGTCGAGACGCATAGGCTATGACCTTTTTATTTTGCATCAACACGCATCCTAACCCTTTACGGGATGCGTCACAATATACAACAAATCCATCGTCTCCGTCGGGGAGACTTAAGATTGGCGCTTGGCACAATCTTTGTTTTAGCGTTTGAAACGCCGTTTCCTGCTCTTCACCCCATTCATACCTCCGATCCTTTTGAGTCAGGAGGGTTAAAGGTTGGGCGATGCTGGAAAAGTTCTCTATAAATCGACGATAGTATCCAGCTAAGCCTAAGAATTGGCGGATTTCCTTTGGAGATTTAGGCGCTTGCCAATTCTTAATTGCTTCAACCTTACTCGGATCAACGTGTATTCCTTGGTGGTTTATAACGTGACCGAGGAATTGCACCTCTTGTAACCAGAAGTTACACTTGGAGAATTTTGCATATAACTTCTCCTGATCCAGGAGCTCTAGAACTAACTTTAAGTGTTGCTCGTGCTCTTCTTTACTCTTCGAGTATATCAAAATATCGTCAATAAATACAATGACGAATTTGTCAAGATAGGGTTTACAGACTCGATTCATGAGATCCATGAATACTGCTGGTGCATTTGTTAGCCCAAAAGGTATAACTAAGAACTCGTAATGGCCGTAGCGAGTCCGGAATGCAGTTTTTGGGATATCCTCCTCCTGAATTCTAACCTGATGGTATCCCGATCTAAGATCTATTTTTGAAAAGTAGCTCGCACCTTGTAGTTGGTCGAACAGATCATCGATTCGGGGAAGAGGATACCTATTTTTTATTGTCAACTTGTTCAATTCCCTGTAATCAATGCACATTCTAAGGCTCCCGTCCTTCTTTTTCACGAATAAAACAGGTGCACCCCACGGGGAATAACTGGGACGTATAAATCCTTTATCCAACAATTCCTGCAACTGGTTGGATAATTCTTGCATCTCGGATGGTGCAAGTCGGTAGGGCGCCTTAGCAACAGGGCCAGCTTGAGGTAACAGATCGATTCTGAATTCGACCTGTCGGGTTGGCGGTAATCCAGGAAGTTCCTCTGGAAAAACTTGTGGAAATTCGCGTACCACGGGAATATCGTCCACCCGTTTTTCCTCAGAATCAGCGGCCGTTAGGCTCGCTAGATACGCCACACATCCCTGACGTATATATTTCAACACCTTGAGGTGGGATATAAATGGTATTATGGTGTCGGATTTTTCTCCCTGCACTAATACCTCCTCGTCATCCGACACCCGGATCTTGACGGTTTTCTTTTCACAGTTAATTTCTACCCTGTTACGTGCCAACCAATCCATTCCCACTATCACGTCAAAACTACCCAATTCTACCGGTAACAAGTCGATCAGGAAGGATTGTTCATTCAGAATAAAAGGGCAATTCCGAACTATCCGATTAACTATCATGGTTTTACCGTTAGCGACTTCTACGGTGTAAGGTTCTATGGTTTCGCCAATAGGAAGGTTTGCTATCGAAAGGAATCTAACGGAGACAAAACTTCTATCGGCGCCTGTATCAAATAATACAGAAGCGTAATGATCAGAGACGAGGAAGGTACCTGTCACTACACTAGGGTCCTGGCGCGCCTCGTTCGCCCCCATCACGAATGCTCGGCCTCGCGCCGGATTGGACGACGATGCCTGACCCGTAAGTTGTCTCCCGCTTCCTCCCTGGTTCAGTTTCGGGCAGTTCCTTTTGAAGTGATCCGTGCTGCCGCATTCGTAGCAAGCACGGCTAGTGGTCACCATCTGATTTCCTTGCGGGTTCTGCTGTCGGGCTGGTTGAGTCCTAAATGGTTGTGCACGAATCGGTTGCGGTTGTCGGTTCAGGTTGTTCAGATTTGTCTTACAATTTGGTGCGTAGTGTCCAATCCTGCCACACCGGTGGCACACCACCTCTTTGCACACGCCACCATGGTGATAACCACATTTCCCGCACTTAGGAAACGTTCCTTTTTGCGGTTCTTGCCTTCCGCCCGAACTAGTCATGGCATAGCTCTGGGCAGCGAGCCTAGCTCGTTTGCTTTGCTGCTTTTCCTGGATTCTATGATCGTGCGTACCCCGTTTTTCCCCAGCGGATTCTCCTGTCACCTTTAGTGATCCGCTCCGCAAGAAATCATACGTGACAATGCCAGCCTGTGTCACTGCACTTTCATACGTCCCGTGTCCCCCCGCGTTGACTATACTCCTCACTACTGGAGTAAGTCCCCAAATATAACGTTCCACCCTCTTCGTCTCTGGGGTGACCAACCACGGTACTAATCGTGATAGTTCATTAAACCGGTTGGTATAACCCAAGTGGTCCGCCCCCTTCATCTCCAGATTCCACAACTCATTTTCCAGTTTCTGCAATTCATTCTTTGGGCAGAAATGTTCCAACACAAGAGCCTTAAGCTCCGCCCAGGTCATATGGTTTGTCGCTGCCTGACCTCGAGTCTGTACTATGGTGTTCCACCATGTCAAGGCATGGTCTGTGAATGTACAGGTGGCGTACTTAACGACACAATCCTCGGGACAGTTGCTAATATTCACCACTGATTCTATTTTCTCTATCCATTTAACTAACCCATTCGGTCCTTCAGACCCGCTAAACTCTAATGGCTTGCACAACATAAAATCCTTGATCGAACATCCCCTGGATGCACGAATTGGTTCAGTACGGTTTGTCTCTACCGTAGGTATAGGGCCATTGCTGTCAGTAACGACCACCCTAGGCGGTGCGTCATTACTCGGAATAGTGTTATCATTCCTTGGAGGATTAGCATTTTGTTCCCCGTCATTATTTATGGGCGTTTGATTGCTCGGAGGGGTTGGATTGGTCGAGTTGTTGATACTGGCGGCGATGCGCGATACTATATCCGGTATCGCCGCCTCCAACTGTTGAGCAATCAAACGGCTCACATCTACTTCCGATATTTTCGTTGATCGTTTCGGTGCCATTCTACACAACATCAAGAAATATGTATAATCAATACCATTTCAAATTATAAAACACAATACATATTTCATTCATTAGTAAACATTGATACATATTACACAAACATCAGTTTACATACTTTCCAGTCAACATTACACAACTAAGTTTTAATACAAGGGCCCTATGTCGGTATCATCTTGACATAACCCGTAAAAGGGTCAGTGCTTGAATGATACCCAAAAGTATCTATAAAGATATGCCCCAAAAGAGACCCACCCTAGGGGCCAGTGGTTGTATCATAACTAACCAAGATTCACTCCGTGTTAGTATCACCACTAACTACTTACACAGAGTATCAAAAAAAATGGTCCCTGACTATCCCCAACCAAACATAACTACTAAACACGGTGGTATGCCCACCACATCATCACTGCCACCAACGCCACCACTACTGCCATCACCCCCCGGAGCCACGCCTCCAACCGCTGAACCATCAATAGGGAGTACGAGCACTCCCTTGTCAACCGGTCGATTGCATACTGGCAATCCAGTATGCGGTCACCAAGGTACACCCGTCTCTGTACCCCCACGGTCAGGGCGGCTGAGTGCTCATTTACTTGCTCTGTGAGCACTCGTAGCCAGGCTGCCGCATCCCGCTCCTGTCTCGGAAGGCCCCAGACAGGTAGAGCCATCGGCTCGGGCTGAGATGAGGACTCTCCCCGACGAGTAGCAGGTCGGGGTGGGGGAGAGGTCGGTGGGACACGCGGAATGCTGATCCGGGCCGTAAGGCGGGAACCAAATCCCGGAGGGACAGAGGTGGCCTGCGGTGCGAGTGGAGTAGGGGATCTGACGATCCGAGCCGGGGAGGACTAGCTCGAGCTCCTGTGACTCGCCTCGCTAGGCTCGGAGTCGGATGACACGTGTAGGCTCCCAGAGTTTCCGGGGATAACCTCCTCCGGATCCTCCTCTACTGATAAGCTATGCGGGCTTGACATTTTTACCTGCACACAAGTTAACAAGCATATAGTTCTTTCCATAGTGTAATTCATAATCAAATTAATACATACTTATTTAAACAACTTTACCACATAATAATATTATCATATATTTACACATATGTTGCCAATTTTACCTATTTAAAGTTCCTCGTGACTTCCCCTGAATTCTCCCGTGCAGACAAGTCTGTTATTATGTTCCGGACCATAATAACTCACTTGTCCATCCAAGTTCATCCAGATCCCGTCACAATAAATTATTAGTTGATATTCAGATCCTATAATACTTGAGCTACTGGTTATATTTTAGGTATCTCCTTCAGACATCCTAATTCTTTATAACCAATGGCTCTGATACCAAGTTCTGTAACACCCCGTAACCGCAGCGGAAACGTACACGGGATGCAACAGA
This sequence comes from Bidens hawaiensis, assembly GCF_021521415.1. Lineage (NCBI taxonomy): Eukaryota > Viridiplantae > Streptophyta > Magnoliopsida > Asterales > Asteraceae > Bidens > Bidens hawaiensis. The sequence continues at coordinate 166,091 of NW_027505438.1, read as the reverse complement.
CACATCTGATATCAACAGCATTGCTTATAAAGAAAATACCACTACATTAATTTATAACATATTACATTGTTGCGAGTTTCGTTACTGTCTAGGTGTTACACACATATTTTACCGATAAGACATTAATATATTCATTACAAAATATAGAGCAGCAAGCTTCCAACAGGTAGCACAGATAGTTAAGCACATATCAATCATTCCAACTTGGGCATACCTAGAAAACATGTAAAGAAAACGGGTCAACTACGAATAGTTGGTGAGTTTCACTAATTTAAATAAACACTGACAGATCATTTTAATAATCATTTATTAAACAATGTTATTATGCGGGAAACTATGTTTCCCCATAACATTTATAACCTCTGGGAACTAAGTTACCCCAGAACAAAAATAACCTCCGGGAACTATGTTACCCCAGAACAATAATAACCTCTGGGAACTATGTTACCCCAGAACAATAATAACCCCTGGGAACTACGTTACCCCAGAACAATAATAACCTCTGGGAACTATGTTACCCCAGAACAATAATAACCCCTGGGAACTAAGTTACCCCAGAACAATAATAACCTCTGGGAACTATGTTACCCCAGAACAATAATAACCTCTGGGAACTATGTTACCCCAGAACAATAATAATAACCTCTGTGAACTATGTTACCCCAGAACAATAATAACCTCTGGGAACTATGTTACCCCAGAACAATAATAACCTCTGGGAACTATGTTACCCCAGATCAATAATAACCTCCGGGAACTATGTTACCCCAGAACAATAATAACCTCTGGGAACTATGTTACCCCAGAACAATAATAACCTCTGGGAACTATGTTACCCCAGAACAATAATAACCTCTGGGAACTATGTTACCCCAGATCAATAATAATAACCTCTGGGAACTATGTACCCCAGAACAATCCCACACGATAAACAATTTATATATTCTATGCATCAAACCATATATATATTTAAATATACAAGTGTTTCCATACGATCGGTATGTACTTAAATACTTTAATAAAGACATGTTTTCCGCCCCGGGAAATTATTTAAAACAGTTCAGTAAAAGGGGCTCGTGAAAACTCACCTTTTTGTGAGTCGGTGGGTAATACAATGAACAGCTACGTGCCTGGATCTGTAATATAATATCTAGTCGTTACTATATAATTCCCGTAAATTAAATCTATGTCAATCGGTACGTCTGGGGACATTGTTAACCCAGTATTGTACTCGATCCGGGGACAATGTTGACCCCGTGACACTTCTAAGGACTCAGATTGTGACATTGCTTAGAGTTTGACAGTCAAAATTATCATTTTTATGTTTTCTTCGATTCGCGTGCCTAGCACGGTTATCCGTTTTTAAGTTTCAAAAATGAGTTTGACCACACCCGACCCATAAATGGTGTTTGACTGATATTTTAGTTAAAGTGATGAAATTAGAGCTCGGTTTGGACACCCCGTTTGGCCGCGGGGCCCGTTTCCGTCATTTAGGTGTCGGAAACAGTAAAATCGGGTAAAATTACCCAAATCATCCGAATTATTTTCTGATGATTTAATTTTACTTAATTTACTTAGTTTTATGGAAATGGTCCATTTTTAAGGTTTTCATATACCAGTCAGCTCGCTTATGCGAGTTTTGCCGGTTTACACGTTTTAAGCTTTAAAAATTTGTTTTTATGTTCTTTTTAGCACAAATAATTACCCGTTTAGTCTCGGGTCTTGAAATTTTGCACAAAACCTATTTTGACAGTAAGAAATTTTATAAAAATTTTCCAGATTGATTTTCATAATTTATTTATCTATTTTTAAACCTTATTAAAACACTAAATATGTCAAAAATACCAAAAGACTTTAGAAAAATCCCAAATTTTTCTGAGATGATCCCTGCCATCCTCATAACTCCTTGGAATTTTTCCAGAACCCAAAACTCATTTTTCAAGCCATTTTCACAAAAACCGAGCTAGAAAGCTCTAGAACTCATTTTACCGAAAAGCCCCTTTAGACTTTTCCAACTGAGCTCAAATTTAGTGTGTGACTTTTATATGTTATAAAAACCTTATCCTAAATTTTCCAGAATTTTTCATCAAGTTTAGCTATTTTTCACCATTTTTGGCCAAAACCGAGCATTAAATTCACCAAATATTCATCTTTTACCCAAAAATTACCAAAAATTCACAGATCTCATATTTTCATGTGTAGATCATCTCTGTGAAATTTCATGACCCGACTCTAAGCACACTACAATCTGTCCAAAATCACTAAATCACACGAAAACCGAACTATCTTGTGTTTTCTAGCGTTAGATCGCAAAGATCTTGGTTTCTAGCTTTTGCTAGCCACTAGATACAACACTTACAAGCACAATAACACTATACCAAGCAAGTTACACCAACAATCAAACCATTTCTTTCATAGTGTCGGTTTTGATATAAAAACAAAGGTTTTAACCGTAAAAATCCGTTCTCGACTCTTTTTACTCATTTCTTGGACCAAGATCCCTTGTATAACTTGTATACATCTCTTGATCATGCAAGAGTCGGTTTCATCTCGGGTTTTCACCCGTCTTTCACATGGAAACTCATTTTTACAAGATTTCAACCGTAAAATTTCATTCTAAACTCTTTTAACTAATTACTTGGACCAAGATCCTTTGTATAGCTTGTATACATCCCTTGATCACACGAGAATCGGTTTCATCTCGGGTTTTCACCCATTTTTCACATGAAACCTCCTTTTCTCAAGATTATAGAATTAGAAACAAGAATCAAGCATTAAAAACATGTTTATACCTTCAAATCTTGGTTAGAAATGATGGATTTGGATGAATACTTGAAGGTTTGAGAGAGTTTTGTGAGTTTTTGATGTTAGAAAAAAGAAAAAGAAGTGTGTAATGTGTGTGTATAAGGGCCGGCCATATTGGTGGTGTGGGGGGGCCCACATCTCAAACCATGGCCACACATTTGGATTACGCAATCCGGATAATGTTGTGGATAATCTGGTTCAGTTCGTTTCTCGTTTAAACTCGTAATTCGGCTTAAAATGAGCCTAAAATGGTTGTTTTTCGGGTTAAAATAAAATTTACATAAAACCGACTTAAAAACTTTAAAAACTTAAACCATGACATTAAAACATCATATTATTAGTAATTACGCATCTTTTTCGGCTTGATCGATCGTCTCTTGCTTGGTTTGATGTTAAAGGTTTCGTTTATCGTACCGACGTACTAATAAATCGAAATCCTTTTTCCGTGCTATAATTCACTTATCCCGAAGCATTAATACTTCATAAACATCATTAAACATTATATACTTCGCCTATAATGTAATTCCCGATTCATTCGGGTTTCAATAATCGTTCATTGGTTAATTGTAATTCTAATACGATTCACTATATAATCGAGTATGATTCGTACTATGAATCATATATACTCGTATATACGTACTATAACTCATATAATCAATATTAAATGACACGTAAATAGTATATACCGGCTAGGGTATACCTGGATTTGCCTGAATCGTTACAGGTGTAGAATTCGTCTCATTTCGGGTATTACCGGGACGAGTTTGTGGTGTTTTTGCTCATTCTAGCTTCCTACCAGTGTGTTCACGCCTTCAAATCGTCAAAATCGTCGTTAAAATCCGTTTTTCAGATCTGCAGAAAGTTTCAGTTCGTCAGGCGAAGTTGCTGTTCATCAGGCGAAGTTGCCGTCAGGATTCGTAGGGTTTCAGCGAAGATATAAGGAGAAGCGAAGTTATTTACAACTTCGCCTACCTCCTCAACTTCGCCTAACTCAGCGAAGTTCTTCTCAAGTTCGCCTTGTTCAGCGAAGTTCTCTTCAAGTTCGCTTACTTTCTAAGTTCGCTTATCCTAAGCGAAGTTATTCTCAACTTCGCCCATTTACGCGAATTTAAGAAGGATCCAGCGAAGTTATTACTTAAGCGAAGTTATACTTAACTTCGCCTACAGTACTGTTTCGAAGAAATTTTTCTAACTTCGCCCTTTTCAGAATTTTTCGGGTTTCTTAGTCTTCAAGAAGGATGTCGTCAATCAACATTTCAGAGCTTGTCAAGATGGAAGTTGAAGCGGGGTCAGCTACAAAGGCCCCAAGGTTGCTGAAGGGAACCGATTTTGTCGCGTGGAAGGATCGGTTCATACAGTATGTTAAGTACCAGGATGCAAAGATGTGGGTATGCATCCAAGATGGATATATTCCACCGATCATGGAGTATGAGGGTCGAGACCAAATCAAGAAATATAGTAAAATGGAAGAGGAGGAGACGAAGATGTATGAAGCCGAAAGCAAGGCTCATGCTGCAATCACAATGGCTCTTCCACAGGAGATCCTCCATACTTTCAGAAAGTATACATCAGCTAGAGAGCTTTGGGAAGCTCTTGAGAGCAGATTCGAAAGAAATGTAGGCATTCGGGCCTCAAAGATAAAGCTGCTTAAAACTCAATTTTCAGTCTTTAAGTACTTAAAGAACGAAACTCTTGATGATATTATCACTCGATATTATCATCTAATGACTGAATTGAGTAACTACTCCATTCCTACCGAGAAGAAGAGATTGTGGAAAAACTTCTCGATGCTCTCCCACCAAAATGGGAGATGTATACTGTACTGATGAGGGAAGACAAGGACTTTCCTACTTATGATCTTGAAACCGCTGTCAACAAGCTCAGAACTTTTGAGCTTAATATGGTAAGAAAAGAAACATCTATGGATCAGGTTCAAGATCCAGGCATGTACGGTGCCAAAGTAAACTCCAATACAAGTTCTAAGACTGATTCTGCCGCCTACTACTCGAAGAGTGAGTCGGTTGCAAATTCTTCACAGGAAGGGCATGTGTCAGTAAACACAAATGGGGATGTTTGCTTTGTTGCGGGTGGATCAAGTGGTACTCAACAGACAGCAAGCCAGAGTAGTGGATCTTCAAGTTCCGCAAGCAATAATTACTCTAAGATGCCAATGAGCGTCAAATCTGCTGAAGAGCAGTTTGGCCTCTATGCTTCATTTATTGCTTCTTATGAAAACTACATTCAAGGAAAGGTGGTTGATCCAGCGATGCTAGATGAAGACTATGACCAGATCGATGCTGATGATCTGGAGGAGATGGATTTACAATGGCAGATGGCCCTGATAGTGAGGAGAGTGAAGAAGTTCATGAGAAAGACGGGAAGAAAGTTTGCTGGAGGCAGGCCAGGATTCAACAAGTCTAAGGTGAGGTGCTATAACTGTCAACAAAACGGGCACTTTGCCAAAGATTGCAGAAACGAGAGAGTTGAGCGTGGTCAGGGCCGGTCTCCACAGCACACTGGAAGTACTAAAGACGTCAATGCCATGCTGTCCAGAGAAGCAGGTGAATACAACTGGAACCTGCATTTGAATGAAACTGGTGAGCAGGCAAATATGGCTAAGGTTGAGAATGAAGAACATGAGAAGACTAACGGAGAAGAGAAAGCGACTGGTAAGGCAAAAGCTTTCATGGCAGATAACAATGATCAAATCTCCGAGGTAAGTTCTAAATCTTTTTGTACTAAATGTGAGAATTTTTCTGAGCAACTTGCTACTATAACTGATCAGTATGTTCGTTTAGATGCTGAATTTAAAACTCTTAAAGAAGATCACCACTTTACGAAAGCAAGAGAAAACAGTTACAAAGTTAAAATTAAAGCGTGTGAAAAAGATGTTAAAAGCTTAAAAACTAAACTTGCTGAAAAAATTGAAGTTATTGATCTTAGTTATGAGGTTTTAGAAGAAAAGACTAAACTGATTGCTGAACGCGAAAAGCAGATTGCTGACCACCAGGTGAAAGTGGTGGAACTAAACCGAAAACTGGAGCAGTTCCGAAATTCCTCAGCTATTCTTGATCACCTTGTTAGTGATCAAAATACCTCTACAAAGAGAGGAGGAATTGGTTATCACGAGGTTCCACCACTTTATAACCACAATTACACTTTTAACCCTAGTGTACAGAAATCTGCTGATTTTGAAGTTCCTCAGACAGTTCCAATCAAGGTTACAAGTAAAGAATCAAGTGTTAGTAGTGGCGAAACGAGTTCGCCTGTTTCAAGTGTAAATATTTCTGTTACGAGTCCAGTCTCATCGGATTCGGATAAGTTGTCCGAATCGGGTAAGACAAAAGAGAAGGTAATGTTACCCACTATTGGAGATAAAGATAAAACTTCTAAAAAGAGTACTCCACTCAACCCGTACGTCCCACCTTATGTAAGACGAACGGCCGGTAACACTGCCTCTACATCCAAAACAACCTTCGAAAAGAAAATGGAGTATAGGTGTTGTTTTAGATGTAATAAGGTAGGACATCTTGTTGCAGATTGTCCTCTAACGCCGAAATTCAGAGGCGTGAGGCCTATTAAAACTGAGCATAAGTCTACTGGTAATTTTAATTCTGTTAAAAATGAAAACCCTTTAAAGTTTCGAAACGTAACTAATTCAGGTTTTCACAGAAACAAACCTCAGTTTTACAATGCTGATCACCAAACCGTAAGATATAATACTTTCAATACACATAGGTTTGGTAGGCCTCACACTCAATTTCCAAGGAGACTTCCTACTAGGACTGACAGGAATTATCCAAATGCTAACTTCGGAAAGCAGAAGTACGGGATGTATAGATCCAAGACCAATTGGTCTTGGGTCCCTCGATTCTAATCCTTTGCTTTATTGTGCAGGAACAGTTGAACAGGGCTGCTCACAGTCTTTGGATTGTAGATAGCGGCTGTTCCCGGCACATGACGGGCAACAAATAGTTGTTGCACGACTTAAAACCTGTTCAGGGAGCGAGAGTTAGTTTTGCAGGTGAAAGTGGAGGAAGAATTACGGGTAAAGGAACGGTTTCCAATGGGAAGATGACACTTGAGAATGTGAATTTTGTGGAAGAGCTGAAGCACAATCTGCTGAGTGTGTCGCAGATTTGTGATAAGGAGTATACTGTTCACTTCACGAAGAATGAGGCGATCGTGTTGAAGCCTGGTTTTCAGATACCAGACGAGTGGATAGTGATGACAGCTCCACGTGATACAAATACTTATGTGATGGATATGAGGTCTACTGAAATGGCCTTGGGAGAATCATGTTTAATGACGAAAGCAAGCGAATCAGAATCCGAACTATGGCATAGGAGAATGGGGCACATTTATCTTCGGAAGATGAACCACATTGTCAAAAATGGGCTTGTGATCGGCGTTCCCTTGAAAAGTTTTAACTTTGAAGACAAATGTATTGCATGCAAGAAGGGAAAGCAACACAAGAAATCCCATCTCACCAAGAAGGTCAACTCTATTGCCAGTACTCTAGAACTGCTTCACATGGATCTCTTCGGTCCAGTGAATGTACAAAGTCTAGGAGGTACTTCTTACTGCTTAGTGATCACTGATGACTACTCGCGATATTCGTGGGTATATTTTCTGAAATCGAAAGATGAGACTGCTCAAATGGTGAAGAATTTGATTACCAAAGTTGAGAACGTCATGAGTAAATCAGTAAAGTTCATCAGAAGTGACAATGGGACAGAGTTCAAGAACTTTGAAATGGAGATCTTCTGTCTTCAGAAAGGAATTGAACATCAATACAGCGCTCCGTATACTCCGCAACAGAATGGAGTGGCTGAAAGGAAGAACCGAACTTTAATTGAAGGAGCCAGGACTATGCTGGCAGATTCAAAGCTTCCTGTGATGTTCTGGGCTGAAGCGGTTGCTACAGCCTGCTATGTTCTGAAAAGGGTATTAACCGTTAAGAGACTTGGTAAAACTTGCTACGAGCTTATGCATGGAAGGAAGCCCAACTTGAGTGGTCTTGAACCATTCGGGTCCCCTTGTTCGATCTTGAAGAAAAATTCTAAATTTGGGGAAGTAGCCGATGAAGGAATATTAGTCGGTTATGTTGTTGGTACTCCCAACAGACGGGTCTTCAATACTTCGACTTGCAAGGTGGAGGTGGTGTGCAACACTGACATCACAAGTTACCAACCGCCAAAACCTAGCAATGGACCTGCTAAGCTTTTCGACTATGTTAAGCTTTTTAAGTCGTTTAACGTACCGGATTTGGAGATTTCTGAAGAAGAAGAAAGAGCTGCGACGAAGATGATACTCGATGAGGAAGAAAATCTATTACAAAGACAACTGATTGATAAATGTCAACCTTCCTCATCAAACACTATCGGTACCCCTGCTGCCTCTGCTGAAGAAGAATTTATCAATCCTTTTCACTCTCAGCATGAAACAACCATTGATGAGATCTCTTCTAATTTGGAAGATAATTTGCATGTCGGTTCTGTTCCGACCACGAGAATTCATAAAGATCACCCTTTGGATAATGTGATTGGTGATGTGTCCTCAGGTGTACAAACGAGAAGTAGCTTGAATGAACATACCTGTGTATATTGGGATATCTCGTGTGATCCGTCCAGGGAACCTACAATTGGTATCAGAGCATTTGCTCGATTGTGTGGTTCGGGATATTCACGCGGGTGTAGAATTCGTCTCATTTCGGGTATTACCGGGACAAGTTTGTGGTGTTTTTGCTCATTCTAGCTTCCTACCAGTGTGTTCACGCCTTCAAATCGTCAAAATCGTCGTTAAAATCCGTTTTTCAGATCTGCAGAAAGTTTCAGTTCGTCAGGCGAAGTTGCTGTTCATCAGGCGAAGTTGCCGTCAGGATTCGTAGGGTTTCAGCGAAGATATAAGGAGAAGCGAAGTTATTCACAACTTCGCCTACCTCCTCAACTTCGCCTAACTCAGCGAAGTTCTTCTCAAGTTCGCCTTGTTCAGCGAAGTTCTCTTCAAGTTCGCTTACTTTCTAAGTTCGCTTATCCTAAGCGAAGTTATTCTCAACTTCGCCCATTTACGCGAATTTAAGAAGGATCCAGCGAAGTTATTACTTAAGCGAAGTTATACTTAACTTCGTCTACAGTACTGTTTCGAAGAAATTTTTCTAACTTCGCCCTTTTCAGAATTTTTCGGGTTTCTTAGTCTTCAAGAAGGATGTCGTCAATCAACATTTCAGAGCTTGTCAAGATGGAAGTTGAAGCGGGGTCAGCTACAATGGCCCCAAGGTTGCTGAAGGGAACCGATTTTGTCGCGTGGAAGGATCGGTTCATACAGTATGTTAAGTACCAGGATGCAAAGATGTGGGTATGCATCCAAGATGGATATATTCCACCGATCATGGAGTATGAGGGTCGAGACCAAATCAAGAAATATAGTTAAATGGAAGAGGAGGAGAAGAAGATGTATGAAGCGAAAGCAAGGCTCATGCTGCAATCACAATGGCTCTTCCACAAGAGATCCTCCATACTTTCAGAAAGTATACATCAGCTAGAGAGCTTTGGGAAGCTCTTGAGAGCAGATTCGAAGGAAATGTAGGCATTCGGGCCTCAAAGATAAAGCTGCTTAAAACTCAATTTTCAGTCTTTAAGTACTTAAAGAACAAAACTCACGTTATATTGATAACCTGAACCGTGTTACTTACAGACTCACGTCAATAGACTCACGTAAACTGAACTCGATCAACCAAAAACACTAACTGACCAACCTATTCTCCGTAAACAGTTAAACAATATAAATACACGACAACTTCGCCTCAGGCGAAGTTGTCTATAACTTCGCTCGTTGAACAAGTTCGCCTAGGCGAACTTGTTAACAACTTCGCTTGGTTAACAAGTTCGCCTAAGCGAACTTGTCAACAACTTCGCTTCTAAACAAACAATTACATAAACAATATTACAGACTCGATTACAGACTTTAGACATATGAACTACTGACATCTATGCACCAACAGACTCCCCCTTGGCAGTAGCTTCATATCTTGATCTTTCAGCTCTTGTCTCGTAATCCTGTATCTTCATGCGTGCACTCCTTCTCTCACACATACCGTGACTACTCGCTGATATTTCCTTGCTTCATCCTTCCAAGCAGGAATGTAGAATATCTTCTTTTCGTTCAACGCTTGCAAATCAACTTTCGATAAGTTAACAAGATGCATCGGGTCTACACCCTCAGCACTTCTTGTTCATCTTCGTCTTCCATCACGGCTTCAGCAGTCTGGCAATCAACGTACCACCATTTCAGATTCTTCAACACATCTTGAGGCATATTCTTCATTGGAACCTCCTTGATGCATCGGATCGGCTTGTACTTCATCACCATCCATGGCTTGCCATCTGCTTTCAATCCCCTCTCTGTATCCTTCACGAGCTTTCCCTTCTGTGGCTTTAATAGTTCAAACTTCTTTTCTTTTACGCCTTCTTTCCACACAATCTTCTCAATCATTCTTGCCATATTGTTGTCACTTCTGTTTATCAGGCCCAACCTGCCCAAATCTTTCACCTCGCATTCCGGCAACGTATTGAGAGATCTCAACATTCTCTTGAAGTATTGAATGCCATCATAACGCTTCACCACAAACAACTTGATCTGTTCGTCATAAATCCAACAGATGATTCCCTTCTTCGCCTCAGCATAGCCTTTGATGTTATAAGTCTTCTTGAACATGGCTGGAACAGCAGGCTTCTTGGTCTTGATAAACCAATGAGCACAACCTTCCTTCCACCTAGGCTGCTCCTCCCACTCAGTCTCATCCATCTCAACACTCACATCGGCTTTCTCAACCTCAGGGATCTCGTGTTCAACGTTTTCTTCTACTATCTCCCCTCTTCTATTCCATCTTCAATCACAATCTGCTCACCGATCTTCTCAATCATGTCACTCGATAGCACATCTTCATCAAACAGTACATGGTCACTGAACATGTCATCATCAAGCTCTTTCAGCGCATCGATCACATCATCTTCAACTAACACCACATCATCACCAGAACCACCAGCCACGTCAGTAGACTCCCCCTCAGCTGTGGAAGTACCAAGAGCTTCAGAAGTTCTTGGCAGCTCACCACCTGCATCTTTCGATGCATTAGGATCATCGTCACGGTCATTCCTCTTCTTCGTTCTGAGCTCGTCGCCCTTACAGCTCATCTCCCCCTGAGATGCCAAGAACTCCTTCAAGGCATCTATGATTTTCCCATGCTCAACCAGGAGGGATGCCTGTAGTTGATTTGCTTCCACTAGGCTTTGAATAGTCTTCGATTGTTCTGCCACGATCCGCTCTAGTGAAGCTATTCTCTCTGTGTCTGACATTGGCGAAGGCGAGACTCCAGAAGCAGGCGTAACCGCAGGTGGTACCATACCTGATAACCCTGCAGCTGTGACGACCGTTGACTCCACAAAACGAGCAGCTACCACCTATTGAGTAAGCGTTGGCGGTGGTAGAGACACGATCTCCGGAGCCGACGTCTGGATGGTAGCGGTGGATGGAATGTCAGCCGTTGATGTAGCCACCACGGGAACATCCGCAGCGCTTGTACTCGTCACCTGTATAGAAGAAGGAACAATGGACATACCAGACAGTGCGGCCGGAGCAAATCGTACAGTCCTTGAAGTCTCTCCAGCTCCCATGCCAGCACCTGTCCTCTCCCGTCTTGATCTTCTTATCAGCTTATGAATGTCCTCTTCTTCTTCCGACTCATCATCATCCTCTGTTCTCTTCCTCTTCCCAATCGTTCTTTCTCGAGACACCATCAACCGTCTCCTCTCATCCATAATCTCATCCAAGTATGAGTCAGCCATCGAAGTTGCTGCTCTAGTAACACTTACACTCGAAATCTGTGCAGCTGAGACTTGCACCTCTTCCACTTGATCCATGTCAAAGTAGCCTTGACCTCCAAAAACAGCGTCAAGGTCTATATCCTCAGCAGTTGATGCAACAGGCACAGCAGGAGCAGAAACAGCTTGAGTTGCTCTTGCCTGTTGCGGTTGAGGATCTCTGAACTCGTCCCCGCCAGCAGGAACATACTCTGGGTTGATTAAAAACCCAAATAGAGGAGTATGCCTGGGACGACGTTCAGGATTGCTCCTCGCACTTGACGTGCGGCACTGAGCAAAGATACGTTTGCTCACTGATTCGACGTATCTGATCGGGCGTCTCTGAGGTAGACTCGGAGCCACATGGTTCAATATCATCTGTAGAAAGCGTGGGTACATGATGAACCGCTCCCGAGACATCGCCCGTCTTTGTCTATCAAGCTCGTAAAAGACCATTTGACTGAAACTATAACGCTTGTTATAGGTCAGTGCAGTCATGGCAGATTGCATGGTCGCACCCATACCGTCTGTGCCCGCCTTCCTCCCCGACATGCACACGATCATAACGTGCATGAGGAAGCGCCACTGGTCTAGAAGGAAACCCTTCCTCCTCTGGGTGTCTCCTAATGGACCAGAGTAGCCCATTCGAAGAAATGCTCCATCACGAAAAGGAGCTACGAACTCTGTAGGATCGTCTCGAGTCTCGTCTCCGAACCGTAGCGCCACCCGGATCTGTTCAGAGTTGAACTGAACCTGTTGATTGTTCACCGTAGCTCTCATCACCGGGGGCTCAAAACGGCAATCATATTCTACCGTCTCCCAGAAGTCTTCGATGTTCGGTAGAGATATCGGCAGTGTATTTGTTATGGCGTGAAAAATCCTCGAGCGCAGGAGGAACGTGATAATCTCGCGGTAGTCGTCCACACTGCTCGCCTCCGGGTCAAGAGTGATGTACATATTGTGACCCGGGAAAAACTGTCTCTGATTGTCCATCATCGCCTCCTGCACCACCAGCACCCGCTATCGCAGTCATATCTGCAACAAACTAACCAAGTTAGAACGACACAAAGACATAGCACAAGTTCGCTTTGTTACCATGAGCGAAGTTGTGATAAACTCTGTATAGGCGAAGTTAAAGTTGAGGCGAAGTTGGGAACAACTTCGCTTCAGCTTTAAGTTCGTCTAATTAATATAAGTAAAATTGATCTTAGGCGAAGTTAATGTTAACTTCGCCTCATCACAACATCGCCTCAGGCGAATTTAAGTTCTGGGCGAAGTTACGGATAACTTCGCCTCAGGCGAACTTAAGCTTCGGGCGAAGTTACGGATAACTTCGCCTCTGGCGAACTTAAGCTCTAGGCGAAGTTACGGATAACTTCGCCTAAACCCTAACTTCGCCTGAATCTGAATCGGCGACAGTGAGATTCATGGAACAACGTGCAGGTGATGATTCGGCTAGTTTTAGACAATTAAGCACTCGTAAACACAAGTTTTAAGGACATGTTGACGATCAGTATGGTGTTCACCACGTAAAAACATAGGTTATGAAAATCTGTTTCAAAACCGATGGTTCGAGGTTAATAATCCGGTTGTCGAAACAACCTTAGCTTAATCTAAGAACATAAACATGTGATAAACGAACCCTAACAACCTTTAGATCATTTTGAAATCGAAGAACAAGATAACACGAAGGTTTAGTATAAGTTCGCCGAGAATGATTTAACTGTGGATATGTTCGCTGGTTTTTTAAAAACTGATGAACAGTTTCGACGATAAGTATCCCTTATATAGGGGATCTGTTGTACAGGCGAAGTTACGGATAACTTCGCCTAGGCGATCTGGTCGAGACGATCCTACAGAGTTCGTAGCTCCTTTTCGTGATGGAGCATTTCTTCGAATGGGCTACTCTGGTCCATTAGGAGACACCCAGAAATGGAAGGGTTTCCTTCTAGACCAGTGGCGCTTCCTCATGCACGTTATGATCGTGTGCATGTCGGGGAGGAAGGCGGGCACAGACGGTATGGGTGCGACCATGCAGTCTGCCATGACTGCACTGACCTATAACAAGCGTTATAGTTTCAGTCAAATGGTCTTTTACGAGCTTGATAGACAAAGACGGGCGATGTCTCGGGAGCGGTTCATCATGTACCGACGCTTTTTACAGATGATATTGAACCATGTGGCTCCGAGTCTACCTCAGAGACGCCCGATCAGATACGTCGAATCAGTGAGCAAACGTATCTTTGCTCAGTGCCGCACGTCAAGTGCGAGGAGCAATCCTGAACGTCGTCCCAGGCATACTCCTCTATTTGGGTTTTTAATCAACCCAGAGTATGTTCCTGCTGGCGGGGACGAGTTCAGAGATCCTCAACCGCAACAGGCAAGAGCAACTCAAGCTGTTTCTGCTCCTGCTGTGCCTGTTGCATCAACTGCTGAGGATATAGACCTTGACGCTGTTTTTGGAGGTCAAGGCTACTTTGACATGGATCAAGTGGAAGAGGTGCAAGTCTCAGCTGCACAGAGTTCGAGTGTAAGTGTTACTAGAGCAGCAACTTCGATGGCTGACTCATACTTGGATGAGATTATGGATGAGGGGAGACGGTTGATGGTGTCTCGAGAAAGAACGATTGGGAAGAGGAAGAGAACAGAGGATGATGATGAGTCGGAAGAAGAAGAGGACATTCATAAGCTGATAAGAAGATCAAGACGGGAGAGGACAGGTGCTGGCATGGGAGCTGGAGAGACTTCAAGGACTGTACGATTTGCTCCGGCCGCACTGTCTGGTATGTCCATTGTTTCTTCTTCTATACAGGTGACGAGTACAAGCGCTGCGGATGTTCCCGTGGTGGCTACATCAACGGCTGACATTCCATCCACCGCTACCATCCAGACGTCGGCTCCGGAGATCGTGTCTCTACCACCGCCAACGCTTACTCAATCGGTGGTAGCTGCTCGTTTTGTGGAGTCAACGGTCGTCACAGCTGCAGGGTTATCAGGTATGGTACCACCTGCGGTTACGCCTGCTTCTGGAGTCTCGCCTTCGCCTATGTCAGACACAGAGAGAATAGCTTCACTAGAGCGGATCGTGGCAGAACAATCGAAGACTATTCAAAGCCTAGTGGAAGCAAATCAACTACAGGCATCCCTCCTGGTTGAGCATGGGAAAATCATAGATGCCTTGAAGGAGTTCTTGGCATCTCAGGGGGAGATGAGCTGTAAGGGCGACGAGCTCAGAACGAAGAAGAGGAATGACCGTGACGATGATCCTAATGCATCGAAAGATGCAGGTGGTGAGCTGCCAAGAACTTCTGAAGCTCTTGGTACTTCCACAGCTGAGGGGGAGTCTACTGACGTGGCTGGTGGTTCTGGTGATGATGTGGTGTTAGTTGAAGATGATGTGATCGATGCGCTGAAAGAGCTTGATGATGACATGTTCAGTGACGATGTACTGTTTGATGAAGATGTGCTACCGAGTGACATGATTGAGAAGATCGGTGAGCAGATTGTGATTGAAGATGGAATAGAAGAGGGGGAGATAGTAGAAGAAAACGTTGAACACGAGATTCCTGAGGTTGAGAAAGCCGATGTGAGTGTTGAGATGGATGAGACTGAGTGGGAGGAGCAGCCTAGGTGGAAGGAAGGTTGTGCTCATTGGTTTATCAAGACCAAGAAGCCTGCTGTTCCAGCCATGTTCAAGAAGACTTATAACATCAAAGGCTATGCTGAGGCGAAGAAGGGAATCATCTGTTGGATTTATGACGAACAGATCAAGTTGTTTGTGGTGAAGCGTTATGATGGCATTCAATACTTCAAGAGAATGTTGAGATCTCTCAATACGTTGCCGGAATGCGAGGTGAAAGATTTGGGCAGGTTGGGCCTGATAAACAGAAGTGACAACAATATGGCAAGAATGATTGAGAAGATTGTGTGGAAAGAAGGCGTAAAAGAAAAGAAGTTTGAACTATTAAAGCCACAGAAGGGAAAGCTCGTGGAGGATACAGAGAGGGGATTGAGAGCAGATGGCAAGCCATGGATGGTGATGAAGTACAAGCCGATCCGATGCATCAAGGAGGTTCCAATGAAGAATATGCCTCAAGATGTGTTGAAGAATCTGAAATGGTGGTACGTTGATTGCCAGACTGCTGAAGCCGTGATGGAAGACGAAGATGAACAAGAAGTGCTGAGGGTGTATGACCCGATGCATCTTGTTAACTTATCGAAAGCTGATTTGCAAGCGTTGAACGAAAAGAAGATATTCTACATTCCTGCTTGGAAGGATGAAGCAAGGAAATATCAGCGAGTAGTCACGGTGTGTGTGAGAGAAGGAGTGCACGCATGAAGATATAGGATTACGAGACAAGAGCTGAAAGATCAAGATATGAAGCTACTGCCAAGGGGGAGTCTGTTGGTGCATAGATGTCAGTAGTTCATATGTCTAAAGTCTGTAATCGAGTCTGTAATATTGTTTATGTAATTGTTTGTTTAGAAGCGAAGTTGTTGACAAGTTCGCTTAGACGAACTTGTTAACCAAGCGAAGTTGTTGACAAGTTCGCCTAGGCGAACTTTTTCAACGAGCGAAGTTATAGACAACTTCGCCTGAGGCGAAGTTGTCGTGTATTTATATTGTTTAACTGTTTACGGAGAATAGGTTGGTCAGTTAGTGTTTTTGGTTGATCGAGTTCAGTTTACGTGAGTCTATTGACGTGAGTCTGTAAGTAACACGGTTCGGGTTATCAATATAACGTGAGTTTTGTTCGTATCGTGTGTACGTGTGTTTGTGTGATTATATTCTACGTCCGTAACGATCTACACAGGGATTCCGCACCTGTGTATATCGGGATATCTCGTGTGATCCGTCCAGGGAACCTACACATTTCAAATCAGGTTCAATAATACTTCACCAAATATCACAAGACATAATCACTAAGTCATACCTAAGCATCATAGATACCTAAGCAACACATGTTCATGAAAGCGCATTTAGGTCATATCTCATATCAGATTGGAACACATAGTCACACAAAATCATTTTCAAATCACTCAAGACCTTTTAATCAAATAGTCAGTAAGCAAATATGAACATATATCATTAATCAGACTTCATCAGAGTTGATCATGCCTAAAGCCTTTAATAAGAAAAAGTGAATCTAGTTTTATCTAGTGGCTTGGTGAACAAATCATCCAAGTTGTCACTAGTTTCATCTCTTTTCATTTCTATTAGTCCTTTCTCATTACAATCTCTGATAAAATGGTGTCTGATTTCAGTAAGTTTGGTAATTGAATGTTGAACAGGATTTTTCACAATGAATAAAGAATCAGTATTATCAATGAGAATTGTTCAAGAAATTAGTACCATAATCAAGTGCTTAATTATGTATCCAGAGGACTTGAGCACAACAATCATATGCATCAATGTATTCAGCTTTAGTAGTTGAAATTGACACAGTTGTTTGCTTCTTGCATTGCCATAAGACCAGCCTATCTCTCAAGAATTGACAACCACCCGATGTTGACTTCCTACTCATATTGCATCCATCATAGTCACTATCAGTGTAGGCAAGGAGATCAAAAGCATTGTTTTTTGGTACCAAATTCCCAAGTCTGGCTTTCCCTTCAAGTATCTGAATATTCTCTTGACAGCCATCATATGTAAAACTATGGGATTAGCTTGGAATCTTGCACACACACACACATATAGAAAACATGATATCTGGTCTTGAAACAGTCAGATACATGAGTGATCCAATCTTAGCTCTGTATTCATGTTGCTCTACAGGCTCCCTCTTTTTATCAGCTACCATCTTTTCATGTGTGTCTATTAGAGTAATCTTCAAATCTTGGCTTGGTTAAGATATCTTGTACATACTTGGATTGACTAATGAATATTCCATCCATTTTCTGTTGAACCTGCAATCCAAGGAAGAAATTCATCTCTCCCAAAGAACTCATACTGTATTTTCACTTCATGACTTATTCAAACTCTAAGAACATTTGTTCATCTGAAGATCCAAAGATGATATCATCAACATACACTTGAAGTAGGAGTAAATTTCTTTATATTTTCTTGTAGAACAGGGTCTTGTCAATGACTCCACTTTGAAAACCATTTGCAAGTAAATGATTTGACAACTCATCATACCAAGCTCTAGGAGCTTGATGTAGTCCATATAGAGCCTTGTTAAGTCTGTATACTCTATTTGGATAATCAGAATCCTCAAAACCTGGAGGTTGAGTGAGATACACCTCCACTTCTATTTTTCCATTTAAGAAAACAGATTTAACGTCCAAATGGAACACTCTAATGTTCTTTGATGCAACATATGCTAAAAAGATTCTAATTGCTTCCAATCTTGCTACATGAGCAAATACTTCCTCAAAATCAATTCCTTCTTCTTGTAAGCAACCAAGAGAAACTAACATAGCCTTGTTCTTCATTACAATGCCTTTTTCATCCCTCTTGTTTATGAAAACCCATTTAGTGCCTATTGCATACTTCCCTTTTGGCTTATCAACTAGTTCCCAAACTTGCAAGTTTCTGAACTGAGCTAATTCTTACCGCATAGCTTCTACCCAACGGTTGTCCTTTAATACTTGAACAATGTTCTTTGGTTCTATTTGGGAAGAAAGCAGGAATATAAACAAATGTTTGCAGTTTTAGAGGTATTTTTGGTCACTCTTTCATGCAGGTAGAAGTTAAGTTTGAATCCAAATGTGAATCATTTTGATCAGGTTCTTCAATGATCAAATCTTGTGTTTCAATGTTCATTTATGCTTCTTTCACATTTTAATTCGATGTTGATATAACATCATTTGACATATTCCAATTTTGAAACAGAGTTTCAAACATTGATTGAGTGTCATGTTGAGTCTGGTCTTGTGATTATCAGTTTGTTCACCAGTTGTTTCGGTGTTTTCATGTTCTTGAGGTTCACCATTTTGTTCATTTACCTCATCTACAGTATCTTGTAAATTCTTTCTTTGAAAAGAGAATTCATTGTCTTCATGAGTAACTTTAGACCATAATTTATCTAAATTGATCTTCTCTTCATTGCTCACTTTAGGTAGACATGTTTTATAGAAACATTCTTCAATGTCATCAGCATAAATTTTTAATGACTTAATCAATTCCTCTAAATCAAACAACCAACTGGCTCCATTAACAGTATTAAACTGATTCTCATTGAAAATGGTGTCAGATGATTCAATCACACTCAGATGATCTTTCACATAAACTCTATATCCCTTTGAGTGTGAAGAATATCCAACCAAAAAACAGTCTAAAGACTTTGATTGAAATTTGTTTAAGTAATTATTTGGTGTTTAATAGAGAACATTTGCATCCAAAAGGTTGAGAAACTTGATGTAGGGCTTTCTTTTGTACAAAATCTCATAAGGAGTTTTGTTTTGTCTTTTGTTGAGAAGGACCCTATTTTGAACATAGCATGTTGTGTTGATTGCTTCTGCCCAAAATGTTACAAGCAGATAAGCACCTGCAAGCATGGTCCTTGCAGCTTCTATTAATATCCTATTTCTTCTTTCTGCAACACCATTCTGTTCAAGAGTTCTAGGAGTACTGAATTGTTGAAATATTCCTTTTGCAAGACAAAATTCAGTCATAACCTCATTCTTGAACTCAGATCCATTGTCACTTCTCATTACTTTAACCCTTGAATCCAGTTGATTCTCAGTTTTGGTCACACAACTTTTGATCAGTTCTGCAGCTTCATCCTTTTAGTTCTGAAAAATTAGATTGAATTTAATATTCAACCATTTTATAACTAGTAATAAGTAATAACATACTTATTGATGTACACATATGAAACTGTTTTAGGCGTAGAACCAACATGTCCCTTGCTAAATACATCAGGTAAAACCATCTAGAAGAATATCTCAAGTAAACAATTGAGTAAACATGCTCCGTAAAAACTCTTTTGTAAAAAGGTTAATGGAAGGATTTTAAGAGAATGAGATAATTACAAACCTTACTCCTATCCTAGTTGGTAAAAAGACCGCTATCACTTAGAACTCAACTCTAAAATCAATTTGATGTATATAGTATAGTAATCCAAATAACACAACATGTGCTAAGGCCTAAGAGAATCAAATCGACAACCATACGAAAACACCAATAATTGTAGTAGTAAGAGAATCAATTTACTTTGTTAGTAAGTTTAAAAAAATTATTTTATACAAATTTAGCAGAGATTTTAACGAGACTCAGTTTTAGAACAAAACTTAATTGTTAAAAAATAATAAAGAGAAACTTCCATACAATACTTTCGAGTCTAACCCTAAAGTCATTATAATTTATTTATTTTTCTCTTTATCATTCTAACTCTCATTAAATGATTCTAACTTTCATCAAATATTTTAATCTCACGTAAGTACTTTATCTTGTTAAAACCTTTTAAAATTGAATGAGACTAATAAGATATATTTTTTTCTAAACGACCAACAAAAAACGATTATATTAAAACCACCTTTCTTACAACAAAGAAGGGCCTAGCCAGAAGCTAAACCCCACCATCGAACCACCAGCAAGAAACAACACAGCCAAACAAAACCAACCAGTTACACATTAAATCTACTCCACTATAAGATATATATTAATCCTAAAATCCCACTATATAATAAACAATTTTAATAATTATTTAACTTAAATCAAAGAGTAAACGATCAAAATCCACCAAGAGGTTTGGTCACATTATCTTTAAACCTAGGAGCGTTCTTGTCTCTTAACCCCAACCCCTCTAAAAGAAAGAAAAATTACAAATTTTGTCCTTTTGAATTACATAGATTATGGATTGGTTCCTTTATCAAAAATAGTTTCACTCTTTGTCCTTTATTTGGATGTTTGCCATGGTTTTTGTCCTTTAAGCTAACACCCGTTAACTTTTCCCGTTAAACAGCCCCATGTGCATAAAACATGATGGGTATAATTTCCTTTTCCCATGCCCTTCTCTTTCCTCCTCCTCACATGTTATAACAGCTCGTACAAAACATTTCTACAAGTAAGCTCGTACGAAATCTCTTAAAGGAGGGAAGACTTGTAACATCCCAAAAATCTCAAATAATAATATTTTATATTATTCCTTATAATAATCGAGTTTACTTGATTTGGCAAAGAAATAATAAACTATTAAGGGAAGATAAGAAGGTTATTTAGATGGAGATAATTATGGACCAAAAAGGAAAAGATGGGCCTTAGATCCATGGGCTTAAGGGAGTATAAGTACCCCCCTTAAACCCTAAGCCTTTCTATTTCCATCCATTCTACACCTTGTCTACACCTTAAAACACACACTTAAGCCAAATACACCTCCCATAGCCGCCGGCCACCATCCAAACCTTAAACCGATCATAGCAACGTTAGACCTTTGATCATACAAGCAAGATAACAAGTCCAAGACCACGTATCAAGCTAGTCGTGACCTTACAAACGTCTAAAGGTATGTTCTTGATCTTAAAGGTTACGTTTTTATGAACGAATAATCATGAAACTCAAACCTAGAGTAGATCGGGTCTAGATAAATCATAAAGTTGCAAACCTGATGATTAGAATAGAATTAAAAAAATTATAGTTATGAACGGTTCATCAAGAAAACCCTAGATTTAGCTTAATAGACGTTTTTATGCTTAAAGGTTCCAGCTTTATGCTAGAAACAGGTTAGATCTTGGAAATGGGGGATAAGGAACGTTAAACGGTTAAGGAGGTTGGGATTTAGGCGATTTAAAAGTGTAATCATGGACCGTAAAACGTTATTTGAGCCTAGAATGGATTTTAAAAATAGGAAATCTGAGCTGAAAGCATCAGACAGGGGGTTCTCGGACCTGATCCTCCATATGGGTTCTCGGTCAACGCGAGAACTCGGTCAATGAGGGTTCTCGGTGACCATTGGTTCTCGGTCAACCCACGTTCTCGGCCAAATATGAGATTTCGGTCAACACGAGATCTCGGTCAAACCTGAGTTCTCGGTCAGACCATAGTTCTTGGTCAGGATGGGTTCTCGGTCATGAGCTAGGTTCTCTGCCAAGAGTTCTCGGCTGGCCAGTTCTCGGTTGGGGTTTGGGCCTAATTCCAGTTGGGCCCAGGTACCATAATGGAAAGTTGGGCTAAGCCCATATCTAATACAAAGCAAATTGGCCCATTATCTTAGGCTTAGCAAGTAAGCCCAACTTAGAAAATAATTTAAAATATTAATGGAAAATGTGTTAAGACAGTTAATGAAAATAAAATAGCTGACCTGGCATCTTAACCCCAGCTTGGGGCTCTACCCCTTGGACCCCGCTAGGGGCTGCCGCCCCTAGAACCCCGCTGCCAGGGGCGCTGCCCCCGGACCCCCGTTTGTTGAGGGCAATAATTAAACTAGAAACACGATATGGGTAGTGATAATTAAATTAATACGTGTAATTGTTATACAGTTAGTCGTGCACACTCAAGAAAGGGATAACCATAAACGGAGAACGTAACCGCATTCAGGTGAGTTTCTAGCCCCACTTCCTTGTTATGTTTTCGGGGTTGTGTGCATACTCGATGTGATAGTTAATACACTTACCTTAAATGATAAGTGTATGTCGTGTATGATATATGTGATAAATACAAATAATTGCTTGTCGATACGTGAACGATCTTCGGATATTGCATGTATTGCCAAGGATAGTGATTGTCTCCTTGTATGGATATTAAATAATAAATTATGTATAGAGTTCCGCCCTACGGATAATATATAGAGTGTTCCTCTAAGGTAAAGCATAGTGTTCCTTTAATGGAAAATATAGTGTTCCTTCTATGGAAATATATAAAATGTTCCTTCTATATATATATATATATATATATATATATATATATATATATATATATATACAGAGTGTCCTTCTATGGAGAATATATATACAGAGTGTCCTTCTATGGAGAATATATATATAGAGAGTCCTTCTATGGAGGATATTGTAACACCCCGCAACCGCAGCAGAAACGTAAACGGGATTCGACAGACACCTCTGATATCAACCACATTGTTTATAAAGAAAACTGAATGCATTAATATACTTCAAAATTACATTATCTCATCTTTCATTACCGTCTAGGTGATACACACATCATACAATACGATTCGTAATTCTATCTGTTATAATGTATCCTAACATCCCGCACACAAATCTTACACACATCAAGCACTTAGCACGTAAGCAATCACTTCATCTAAATTGTACCTGAAAAGCATGTGAGAAAACGGGTCAACTACGAATAGTTGGTGAGTTTCACAATTCGAGTAAACCATGATATATCATTATCAAAATATAATATTATCGATGTAATTATGCTGAGCCCACAAGTGAAACCTCTGTTAACCCAGAACACTTCCAATAACTTCTGGGGACACTGTTAACCCAGAACACTTCCAATAACCTCTGGGGACACCGTTAACCCAGAACACTTCCAATAACCTCTGGGGACACCGTTAACCCAAAACACTTCCAATAACCTCTGGGGACACTGTTAACCCAGAACACTTCCAATGACATCTGGGGACACTGTTAACCCAGAACACTGTTGCGGGACCTTACAATATTAACAACTCAGACAATTACCATCTTAGTACATTTCCGTACGATTCCCGTATAATAAACAATATATATAAATCCACGCAAATCCATGCGTTCAGTAGAATCCACGCAAATCCATGCGTTCAGTATGTACTTAAACATTTTGATAGAAACATGCTTTCCGCCCCGGGAAAATATTTAAAACAGTTCAGTAAAAAGAGGCTCGTGAAACTCACCTTAGCACATGCAAGCAGGTAACAACAATCATTATCAGTTAACACGTCCAATCTGTAATATGATCCCTACGATCGTTACTATACACTCATTATTAATATAACTTTAACCGGGTTAACCGGTACATCTGGGGACACTGTTAACCCAGCGCTGTACCCGTTCTGGGGGCAAGGTTAACCCAGAAACACTTTTCCGGACTCAGATTGTGATGTCGTTTAGAGTTCAACAGTCAAATCTTCTAATAGCTTGTTTTCCCCGTTTTGCGTGCCTAGCACGGTTATCCAATTTTACGTTTCAAAAATGAGTTTGGTCACACACGACCCGAAAATAGTTGTTGACTGATAATTTAATGAAAGTGGTGAAATTAGTACTCGGTTTAGACGCCCCGATTGACCGCGGGACCCGTTTCCGTCTTTGGCGTACCGGAAACTGTTAAATCGGTTAAAAATACCCAAATCATCCGAATTATTTTCGGATGATTCATTTTTACTTGTTTAACTCAATTATATGAAAATGGTTCATTTTTAGGGTTTTTATACACCAGTCAGCTCGCTTAAGCGAACTTCACCGGTTTACGCGTTTTAACTTTAAAAGTTTGATAATTAGCACAAATAATTATCCGTTTACTCTCGGATCTTGAAATTTTGATCAAATCACTTTTTAACAGTGGGGAATTTTATAAGAATATTTCCAGAATTAGTTTCTATATTTAAATTTATTTATCTATTTTTAAACACCATTTAAACACTAAATATGTCGTAAATACCAAACGACCTTAGAAAGATCCCAAATTTTTCCTGGATGTCCCCTGCCATACACATAGTCCCCTGTAATTTTTCCAGAACCAAAATCTTCTTTTACATGCCCGTTTTTACTAAAACCGAGCTAGAAATCCCTAGAACTCGTTTAACCGAAAAGCCTACTTAGACTTCTCCAACTGACCTCAAATTTTGTGTGTGACTTATACATGATATAAAAAGCTTATCTGCAATTTTCCAGAATTTTTCATGATATTTAACTATTTTTCACCATTTTTGGCCAAAACCGAGCATTAAATTCACCAAATTTTCATCCTTTATCCAAAAATTACCAAAAATTCACAGAACTCTTATTTTCATGTGTAGAACATCCCTGTAAAATTTCATGACCTAACTCTAAACGACCAACAATCTGTCCAAAAACACATACACCGACATAAACCGAATATACCTTTCGTTTTCCGCCACTACAAGCTACAAACTCGTCTTTCCGCCTTATCTACCACTAAACACAGATCCTACAAACAACATACCACAATACCAAGCAAGTCACACTCACGATCAAGCCATTTCTTTCATGGTTACGGTTATGATACAAAAACAAAGATTTTAACCGTAAAAATTCGTTCTTGGTTCGTTTAACCCCTTTCTTGGACCAAGATCCCTTGTATAACCCGTATACATCACTTGATCATGCAAGAATCGGTTTTCATCTTTGAAACCTCATTTTCTTGCAAATAAACTCAAGAAACGAATATGGAAACGTGATTAACTCGCTTATTTACCTTGTTTTCTTGCTAAAAACTCTCGGTTTTGGATCATGATCTTGAGAGGATTAGAGATTGTGGAGAATTTGATGAGAAAAAAAGAAAATGGAATGGGGAATGACCCCATTGGGTCCGATCGGCACACTTAGGGGGTGGGGTGGGACCCACCTCTTCAATTTAGGCCACATATTTGGATTCTCGTAATCCGGATAATGTTTTGGATAATCTGGTTCAGTTCGTTTTTCGGTTAAATATTTAACTCGGCTTAAAACGAGGCTAAAACGGTCGTTTTTCGGCTAAAAATGAAATTTATATAAAACCGATTTAAAAACTTAAACCATGACATTTATTAACTTAAAACGTCATATTATTAGTTATTACGCATCTTTTTCGGCTTGATCGATTGTCTCTTGCTCGGTTTGGTATTAAAGGTTTCGTTTAATGTACCGTCGTACCATTAAATCGAAATTCTTTTTCTGTGCCGTACTTTACTTATCCCGAAGCATTAATGCTTCGTAAAATCACTAAATATCATATATCTCGTCTATAATTGAACCCTCGATTCGTTCGGGTTTCAATAACTATCGATCGTTTGATCGCATATTCAATACGGTGAATTATATATTCACGTACAATCAATACAATGAACCATGTATTCTCGTATAATTACCATGGTAACTCATGTACCCGACATTACATATGACGTAACTAACGTCTACCGGTTAGGGTATACCTGGTTTCGTCGGAATCGTTACATTCTCCCCCCGTTAAGAAATTTCGTCCTCGAAATTTTACACGCCCACTATCTCCTTCCGAGAGAAAGGTGGGGGGTTTTTCCTTCAGAATTCTCCCTCGCGTTACCAAGTATAATCTGGTCCTCGCCGTGAATTCCACTTAATCTTAATTAATAAAGCTTGGTATGTCCAAACTGTTTAGTTTTCCCGTCCACTATCTCTACGGAATTAGTTATGATATCAAGCATGTCTTCTATGAGTACCTCTATTACTAGTACTTTCGTTGCCTCATCGCTTAGGCACTTTTCGATCCGTATACATGGTAAAACATTATGTATAGTACTTAACCCCTGGAGTACTTTAATCGATGAACTACTTGACCAATCATGGAGATAGTCTCATGAGGTCCTGTATATTAAGGAGCTATTTTCGGTTTTGCCAATCCTCATATCACCTCTCTTAGGTGATGCCTTAAAAATACCTTGTCACCTCTTTCCAGCGACAATGGTTTCCTTTGAATGTTGGCATAAATTCTTTGCCAATCTCGCGCTTCTTTCAGCTTATCTATTATAAATCCGATTGGTTGATTCTCAAATCAATCCAAATATTATGGCTTGAGTGACGCCCATTTTCGATTTGAGGTAATTGAAAATGGTACTCCACGACGAGATACCCTTTCACCATCAGGAGTTTGGGCGAGAATTCATTGTGGTAATCGTCATAGATTGGAATGAAATGCGAGGATTGGTTAATCGATCCGCGATTACCCAATTTACCTCATGCCTTTGATATGTCTTGGGAATTTCCGTCCCGAAATCCATTGTAACTTATTCCCACTATCATTGGCGAATGTTCTGTCGTTGTGGCATTCCCTAGGGTTTTCGGTATGCAGCCTTATCTCTTTCATAACTTAAATTTTCACCAACATACGTAGCCATATCTTTCTCCACACTCGGTTATTGATAAAATCCTTTCAGATATTCATATCATTAATAGTTTAATCCGATCCCGGATGTATGAAATATTTCGATCTATGCGCTTCGTCCATGATTAATTCCCGAAGGTTATGGAGGGTCGGGATCCAAACCCGATTTTTGAAGTAGAGAATTTAGTCCACGCACTGTTCGAAATCCTCCTCATTGCCGTAAGATTCCTTCTTTTCCAATTGTTCCTCTTTCAACGCCTCACGTTGAGCGACTCGAATCAGGTTCGAAGGTTCGACTGGAGTATCATCTCCAGCACTCGCAATGGCTTAACCCGATCTTTCTTACTCAAGGCATCGGCTACGACGTTAGCCTTGCCAGGGTGATAACGGATGTCACAGTCATAATCGCTTAACAACTCGACCCATCTTCGTTGCCTCATATTCAGTTCCTTCTGATCAGATATGTGCTGCAAACTTTTATGATCGGTGAAGATGGTGCACTTCGTATCGTAGAGACAATGTCTCCACATTTTAAGTGCGTAGATAACCGCTTCCAGTTCTAAGTCGTGAGTAGTGTAATTTTACTCGTGTACTTTTAACTGTCGGGAAACATAGGCTATAACCTTAATATACTGCGTCAACACGCATCCTAACCCTTTACGCGATGTGTCACAATACGCGACAAAACCATCGTCTCCATCGGGGAGACTTAAAATCGGCGCTTGGCGCAATTTTAATGGTTTCTATCTTATTTGGATCTTTGTGAAATCTTTGTTGCTTTACAATATGACCAAGGGATTATGCCTTCTTTATTCAAAATCACATTTTGAAAACTTCGCGTATAGCTCTTCTTGTTTTAACACTCCCACAATTTTCCTTAATAGTCGTTCGTGCTCTTCTTTACGTTGCGAATATACCAAAATATCATCAATGAATGCTATGACAAATTTGTCAAAGTAAGGTTTACAGACTCGATTCATGAGTTCTATGAATACTGCCTGCGCATTTGTTAACCCGAACGGCATGAATAAGAATTCATAATGGCCGTAGCGAGTCCGCAACGCTGTTGCTGCAACGTCCTCCTCTTGGATTTTTCATTTGGTGACAACTATATATAATATCAATTTTCTAAAGATAAATCGCCCTTTGCAGTTGGTTAAACCGATCATTTACTTCGAAGAAGTGAATACCTATTCTTGATCGTCACTTTATTCAATTCTCCCTAATCAACACATATCCCAACACTTTCGTCCTTCATTTCCCAATTAAAACTGGTGCACCCCATGGTGACTAACTAGGTCGTATAAAATCTTATCCAACAGTTCTTGTAACTGATTGGATAATTCTTGCATCTCGGACGGTGCAAGTCGGTAGGGTGCTTTAGCAACAGGGCCAGCTTGAGACATTAAATCGATTCTGAATTCGACCTGTCGGGTTGGCGATAATCCAGGGAGTTCTTCTGGGAAAACTTGTGGAAATTTGCGTACCACCGGGATATTTTCTATATGTTTTCTTTTAAATACTTTGGCAATCACGTTTGTTAAATACACCACGTCTTCTTGTCGTAAATATTATAACATCTCAAGATGAGATTTGGGTGGCAACATAATACCGTACACTTTTCTCTGTATTTAATCGCTTCATCGTCCGAAAGAGAGCTTCTAATCATCTTCTTTTCATATTTGATTTCTGCTTCATGTTGAGTTAGCCAATCCATGCTAACTATTACGTCAAAACTTCTTTGCTTTACTGGTCGTAGGTCAATAAGGAAAGGTTAATCGTTCAGAATAATAGGACAATTCCGTACAATTTAGTTAACCATTAGGGATTTACCGTTAGCGATTCTACAGTATAGGGTTCTATAGTTTCACTAATCGGTATCTTTCCAAAGGGTAGGAGATTAGCAGGAACTAACTTCTATTGACGACCGTAAAAATATCACTGAAGCCTATTGATTTAAAACTACAACGTACTTAATACCACTTTTGGATCATGACGTGCTTTATTTGAATTACTCACAAAAGCACGGCTCCTTGCTTGATTAGAGGTTGATGCTTGTCATGAGGTTCATCTTCCACGACACCTTGGTTCAACTTTGGGCAATCTCTCTTGAAACGTTCCGTACTGCCACATTCATAGCAAGTACAACTGTTTGGCATAATTTGATTTCTTCGGATGGATTGTTATTGAAGTTGTTGGGTTCGGAGTGGTTGTACATGAATGGGTTGGGGTTGCCGGTTCACATGGCTTCAATTGGTTCTACAAATGGGGCATTACGTCCATCTTTACCACACCCGTGGCCTACTATCACTCGACATTCTTCTTCCTGCCGATAACCATATTTTCCACAGTTAGGGAAGGACCCTTCATGTGGTTCATGTTTTCACACCAGAACTAGTCTTAGTATAATTCTGGGTTGTAGGACATACCTACTTATTCAAAGCCTATCTTGCACTATACCTTTATCATTTCTCTTCTTTATTACTCAACGTCTCACCTAACGTCCTTCCGGTCCACTTCCCATAGAGTAAAATATATCAATGCTGGCTTGCGACACAACCCTTTCAAAGGTTGTATATTTTACAGGATTGACTATACTCTTTATCGATGGAGTTAGTCCCCAATATTGCGCTCACTTCGCTTAGTTTCAGGAGTAATTAGCCATGTTACCAGACATGACAATTCCTTCAAACGGTTAGCGTGTTCCAAGTGATCAGCACACAACATTTCTACCTTTCATAGCTCAGTTTCCAATCTCTAAACTTAATTACTCGAATAAAAGTGTTCTAGCCCAAGAATTTTAAATTCCGACCATAACATCTGAGTAACAATTTTCTAACTATAATTTTGTACCATCGTGTTCCATCACGATACAACATAATCTACCAACATATCTGTAGCATATTTCACTACACAATGTTCTAGACTCATACCAATATCCTTAACCATTTCGATCTTTTCTATCCAATCACTAATCTATTCCTCCCTTTACCATCAGTAAACTATTAATAATTTCCTTAACACAATCAACAGACATATCCTTCATACCGGATCTAATTCATTACGACTACTATTCATGTTTAGTTTATAACTAATACTTGTAGTCATAATAGTATTCGGTGGAACATTATCACTTTTAGTAATACCACCAAGAATTGAAATATTCATATTCATGTGATTGCTCGATCTACACTCTTGCGATCACATTTGCATCAACACTAGCAGTGATCTATGATACGACATTCGGTATCATCCTCTGCCATCTTTGAGCAATCAACTGAATCATATCAATCTCCATCATTGGAGTTACTCTTTTTATGTCATTCTGCCGTACACATCCCGTACGCAGTAATCAATACTAATCTCACCGTGTAACTCCTTACCAGCTCAATCATGACAGCAGGTACACATACACACCAAATATTATCATACATATTACACATATCAGTATCTAATATATATGTCCCACAAATATAATAACAAATGGACTTAACCTGACGTCGGTTAACGTTCAAATATGTTTCATAATCCTTGTCACCAATCGACGTATAGATCTTTCTCAACAAAGATTAATGTTTAACAGGCTTGATTTCAATATCCTTCTGCATGTCAGCATAACCGATACATGCTCACCGTGAGCACCAAACGATTACATACCACGGAGTTATAATGTCCGTGTTTATTCGTATATCCGGCATACACAGTATACCTCCTACGAACGAACAACCAACTATGCTATAATGATTCCAACACTTCTTTGTGTATAGGTAATCATTCTATTCGAGCATACATGGGTGTAGACATCTAACGGATGCAAGGATAACATAGGGAGTTGCAAGGTTCAAGGTAATTGCGCAAAATGGGTTGCCTTCAAATATTATTAATTACTATTATGGGAAGCTCTACACTTGCTCAGTCAATGTCCTCAGGCGTTCTAGGTTTGCTAAAATTGGTAATTCTCGATCTGAAGTTGGTCTGTCTCTTATGTTTGTGAGTGAGCAATACATATATATATATATATATATATATATATATATATTTCTATATATTATTTTATTTTATTTATTTATTTACTCCTTTACCTTAATGGAATAAGAATGGGTTCAGGTATGGATCCGTCTGTACGTGAGGGTCGACGGTTCGGGTGAACATCTGGGGTTATTAGGATATACGGTACCGGTGTTGGTAGGGTAAGGGATTCATCAATTTTGGTTGGGAGTGACGGTTACTAGATATTTCTGGTTAATGTCAAACGGGAGATCTAACTTGGTACTATCATAATTATGACCCGATAAGTCCGACTCATCATCAACCGATGCTCTTAGAAATTTCGGCATCCTCGGTACTTTTATTATTTCATCCCCTGGTTCCTTATCCGGGTCCCATTTCTCAATACATGTACCCACAAGATATGCACGTATATATATATATACACATTAGCACACATAAATAATATTATATACTTTACACATATGTTGCCATTTTTACCTATTAATGTACCCCGTGACTTCCCCTGAATTCCCTCGTGCGGACAAGTCTGTTATTATGTTCCGGACCATAATAACTCACTTGTCCATCCAAGTTCATCCAGATCTCGTCACAATAAATTATTAGTTGATATTCAGATCCTATAACACTTGAGCTACTGGTTATATTTTAGGTATCTTTTAAAGACATCCTAATTCTTAATAACCAATGGCTCTGATAACAAGTTCTGTAACACCCCGCAACCGCAGCGGAAACGTAAACGGGATGCGACAGACACCTCTGATATCAACCACATTGTTTATAAAGAAAACTGAATGCATTAATATACTTCAAAATTACATTATCTCATCTTTCATTACCGTCTAGGTGATACACACATCATACAATACGATTCGTAATTCTATCTGTTATAATGTATCCTAACATCCCGCACACAAATCTTACACACATCAAGCACTTAGCACGTAAGCAATCACTTCATCTAAATTGTACCTGAAAAGCATGTGAGAAAACGGGTCAACTACAAATAGTTGGTGAGTTTCACAATTTGAGTAAACCATGATATATCATTATCAAAATATAATATTATCGATGTAATTATGCTGAGCCCACAAGTGAAACCTCTGTTAACCCAGAACACTTCCAATAACTTCTGGGGACACTGTTAACCCAGAACACTTCCAATAACCTCTGGGGACACTGTTAACCCAGAACACTTCCAATAACCTCTGGGGACACTGTTAACCCAGAACACTTCCAATAACCTCTGGGGACACTGTTAACCCAGAACACTTCCAATGACATCTGGGGACACTGTTAACCCAGAACACTGTTGCGGGACCTTACAATATTAACAACTCAGACAATTACCATCTTAGTACATTTCCGTACGATTCCCGTATAATAAACAATATATATAAATCCACGCAAATCCATGCGTTCAGTAGAATCCACGCAAATCCATGCGTTCAGTATGTACTTAAACATTTTGATAGAAACATGCTTTCCGCCCCGGGAAAATATTTAAAACAGTTCAGTAAAAAGGGGCTCGTGAAACTCACCTTAGCACATGCAAGCAGGTAACAACAATCATTATCAGTTAACACGTCCAATCTGTAATATGATCCCTACGATCGTTACTATACACTCATTATTAATATAACTTTAACCGGGTTAACCGGTACATCTGGGGACACTGTTAACCCAGCGCTGTACCCGTTCTTGGGGCAAGGTTAACCCAGAAACACTTTTCCGGACTCAGATTGTGATGTCGTTTAGAGTTCAACAGTCAAATCTTCTAATAGCTTGTTTTCCCCGTTTTGCGTGCCTAGCACGGTTATCCAATTTTACGTTTCAAAAATGAGTTTGGTCACACACGACCCGAAAATAGTTGTTGACTGATAATTTAATGAAAGTGGTGAAATTAGTACTCGGTTTAGACGCCCCGATTGACCGCGGGACCCGTTTCCGTCTTTGGCGTACCGGAAACTGTTAAATCGGTTAAAAATACCCAAATCATCCGAATTATTTTCGGATGATTCATTTTTACTTGTTTAACTCAATTATATGAAAATGGTTCATTTTTAGGGTTTTTATACACCAGTCAGCTCGCTTAAGCGAACTTCACCGGTTTACGCGTTTTAACTTTAAAAGTTTGATAATTAGCACAAATAATTATCCGTTTACTCTCGGATCTTGAAATTTTGCTCAAATCACTTTTTAACAGTGGGGAATTTTATAAGAATATTTCCAGAATTAGTTTCTATATTTAAATTTATTTATCTATTTTTAAACACCATTTAAACACTAAATATGTCGTAAATACCAAACGACCTTAGAAAGATCCCAAATTTTTCCTGGATGTCCCCTGCCATACACATAGTCCCCTGTAATTTTTCCAGAACCAAAATCTTCTTTTACATGCCCGTTTTTACTAAAACCGAGCTAGAAATCCCTAGAACTCGTTTAACCGAAAAGCCTACTTAGACTTCTCCAACTGACCTCAAATTTTGTGTGTGACTTATACATGATATAAAAAGCTTATCTGCAATTTTCTAAAATTTTTCATGATATTTAACTATTTTTCACCATTTTTGGCCAAAACCGAGCATTAAATTCACCAAATTTTCATCCTTTATCCAAAAATTACCAAAAATTCACAGAACTCTTATTTTCATGTGTAGAACATCCCTGTAAAATTTCATGCCCTAACTCTAAACGACCAACAATCTGTCCAAAAACACATACACCGACATAAACCGAATATACCTTTCGTTTTCCGCCACTACAAGCTACAAACTCGTCTTTCCGCCTTATCTACCACTAAACACAGATCCTACAAACAACATACCACAATACCAAGCAAGTCACACTCACGATCAAGCCATTTCTTTCATGGTTACGGTTATGATACAAAAACAAAGATTTTAACCGTAAAAATTCGTTCTTGGTTCGTTTAACCCCTTTCTTGGACCAAGATCCCTTGTATAACCCGTATACATCACTTGATCATGCAAGAATCGGTTTTCATCTTTGAAACCTCATTTTCTTGCAAATAAACTCAAGAAACGAAGATGGAAACGTGATTAACTCGCTTATTTACCTTGTTTTCTTGCTAAAAACTCTCGGTTTTGGATCATGATCTTGAGAGGATTAGAGATTGTGGAGAATTTGATGAGAAAAAAAGAAAATGGAATGGGGAATGACCCCCTTGGGTCCGATCGGCACATTTAGGGGGTGGGGTGGGACCCACCTCTTCAATTTAGGCCACATATTTGGATTCTCGTAATCCGGATAATGTTTTGGATAATCTGGTTCAGTTCGTTTTTCGGTTAAATATTTAACTCGGCTTAAAACGAGGCTAAAACGGTCGTTTTTCGGCTAAAAATGAAATTTATATAAAACCGATTTAAAAACTTAAACCATGACATTTATTAACTTAAAACGTCATATTATTAGTTATTACGCATCTTTTTCGGCTTGATCGATTGTCTCTTGCTCGGTTTGGTATTAAAGGTTTCGTTTAATGTACCGTCGTACCATTAAATCGAAATTATTTTTCTGTGCCGTACTTTACTTATCCCGAAGCATTAATGCTTCGTAAAATCACTAAATATCATATATCTCGTCTATAATTGAACCCTCGATTCGTTCGGGTTTCAATAACTATCGATCGTTTGATCGCATATTCAATACGGTGAATTATATATTCACGTACAATCAATACAATGAACCATGTATTCTCGTATAATTACCATGGTAACTCATGTACCCGACATTACATATGACGTAACTAACGTCTACCGGTTAGGGTATACCTGGTTTCGTCGGAATCGTTACAGATATATATAGTAGGGTAATAATAATAGTTCTTCAATAGATATTACGTGACGTTCCTCTTATGGATATTTATACAAGGTTAAGACATATATGTATGTACGATATGTGTACGTATTGCATGATGTATGATTAACTAGAACTCACTCAGCGTAGCTGACTTTTAGTATGCACGCAGGTAAATATGTTTAATGAGCTAGCATGAGGAGGGCACATGGAATGGATTGAATGGCTGGCATCCAAAGATGGAAGAAATGATGTTTTAAATATGTTGTTTTATGTTATGATTTAAAGACAAATTTGTAATGCTTTCTAAATAAGGATCGAAGTTTTATATTCCGCGAAAGTTTTAATTAACTCTGATTTGTAGAACTGTGTTTATGAGTAAATCTGACGCTAAAGTAGGGCTACCAGGTTCGGGGCTTTACACCATCCACCTCCACCGTCACCCGCCGCACATCTCCACCATCACGCCGCCGTCACTCTCACCATCCTTCATCTCTCACATTTCACTCTCACCATCCTTCACCTCCACCATCACGTCGGGTCACTCTCACCCTGTGATTCCTGCATTACCCACCTCCATAAACCACCCTTCACCCGTACCATACGCTGTCCAGCTTGTACCCAACTCGTCACTTACCCAGAAAGTCGATCAAATCTCCCCAAAAACGGCACTGAAACCCTAACCCTAGCTCCATCCTTCATCCAAACTAAAATTTGCACTCAATCCCTCATAGATCTGCAAGAAATCCGTCACCATTCCTCCTCCGTCACCGGCTGCCATAATCGCTCAAACCTTTGTCAACTTTACCCTCAAGAGCCACGAAAACCCCCCGCGCGATTAGCGAAGAACTTGAGGGAAATGATCGGCGTCTTGTAATGGCGGACGTGACAAGTGACGACACACATGAGCTTGTGGCAACAGAGGTGGAAAGTGTCGTTAGTGGAAAGGTTAACGGAGGCGTTATAATTCCGGCGAAAATAAGAATGGGGGTTGGATGGAGGAGATGAACTTTATGATTATGTTATTAAGATATGTAATTCAAAATGGGCAAGGGAAAAGACAATTATGCCCATCATGTTTTATGCATATGGGGTTGTTTAACGGGAAAAGTTAACGGGTGTTAGCTTAAAGGACAAAAACCATGGCAAACATCCAAATAAAGGACAAAGAGTGAAACTATTTTTTATAAAGGACCCATTCCATAATCTATGTAATTCAAAAGGACAAAATTTGTCATTTTTTCAAAAAGAAATAAAGAAAATTTACTAATTTTTTTTATTTTATTAATTTTTTTTGGAACTGTGATAATCACCAGTATGGCTGCAGATCAATTTGCAGCCGACCCTGGTTTAGAAATTAGAACCCTTTGAGAGTTTCTCCTGAATGGCATAACCTTTGGTTCTCAGATCCTCCTAACGTCCTCGAAGGAATCTTCTCCCCTATTACCACTTGACACCAGTAGTGCCGACACAAGAGTCTTGTATTCGAACCTAATGCAAGTAGAATAAAACCCCATATGCCTCATATTCGAACTAACAACCTCCTGAAAAAAGCTTAACTTTTATCTACATTGCCATAACTAACTGGGCTAACCCAAAAACTTAGAAAAATTACTAAATTGTAATATATTTTAGATCATTCTCATTTAACCCATCAAATTTTGTGATAGGTTTTTATAATTTAGAAAGCGGTTTAGGGTGTTGTGAGTGGATGCGAGAGAAAAATACTGTGATTTTTCTATATATATATATATATATATATATATATATATATATATATTTGAAAAGCTTCTGTAGCACCCTATAAATATACATATCCAAATAAAAGAAAATAATTGTGACACGTGTCACTTGAAGATTCATTCATAACCTAAATTTCTAACTCAAACTACTTCCTATTGTTAATAAAAATATATTTAAGTCAGTGTAATCAAAACATATCCATCCATTATTTAATCAAAATAACTAAATTCCTAAATTATAGCGATTAAAAATGTGCAGATATTTATGTCAATATAATCAATATATTTATATCTTTAATGAAATCATATGATTCATATCTACCTTTTTTTATTAAATTATATACACTAGTGAGTATAAGAGATGAATATGGTAAAATTCAA
Organism: Bidens hawaiensis; assembly: GCF_021521415.1. Taxonomy (NCBI): domain Eukaryota; kingdom Viridiplantae; phylum Streptophyta; class Magnoliopsida; order Asterales; family Asteraceae; genus Bidens; species Bidens hawaiensis. Next base: position 129,507 of record NW_027505438.1, on the reverse strand, counting down.
TGAACAATATTTATAGGTCTAAGATGATGATGACAAAAAGATTTTATGAATGAACATCAATTTTATTCTCACGTGTTCATTAAACATCCATGAATCAATGTAGTTTTCATCCAGCTCTTTCAAAACTGTAATACAAAATCGTGTTTTATTCATGCTAATTTTATATATGATGTTTGCTTTTTTGTGACGTCATTCAAAATCAAATATGTTATCATCTTTTGCTAAATTCGTTATTTCATTAAAAATATAATTACAATATATAAAACCACAGTGTTGGTTTTTTTCGTGATTATGAAAAAATTGAATGAGAACAGCCTGAATATTACGTTAGAAAATGTAATTAAACTTATAAAACTATTTAATTTGATCAAATATAGATTTTTTAAATAAAAGTTAATCATTTAATTTCTATAGATTCATTGTATTTCTTTTAAGCATCATGTGGATCACATGAGTTTTAAGGCTAGATTTTTAATATTTCTTGAAAGTGGTTGTGAGTGAAGAAGATAAAATATATTAACCAAAGTATAAAGAAAATATTATTTAATTGACAATGAGAAAAAAGATGTATTGACTTTTAATATAATTTTGAATTTAAAAATAAAGGATAGGAAAATAAATAAATAAAGAAATCTATACTTATATGACCATAAAATTAAGACAAATCTAAAAATCAATGTATCCATCCAGAAGACAAGACAAGAGTGACACCAGATTCGTAATTGGTACCGAAACAAACACCTCTAACTTTTGAGCCCACCAAAACCCAAATCCATAAACCAAAACAAAAATGGGGTTATCACCATCAAAACAAGTGGCCGGAACCCTCATATCCTCACCGGAGTTCGCCGCCTCCTGCACCACCGTCTACAACCAATCCCTCTCTTCCACCTTCTCAGGCATCCCGCGGTACCAGATCGCTTCAGCTGCCGACCGCCTCTACCAAACCCTCCACCTCCCATTAATAGATAAATGGGTGACGTCACCTCCCACCCGTTCGCAAATTGACAAATCACTGAAGCGAACAGTTCCTCCTCCGGAGGGCGATGGGATTGTGACGCTGGGGGAGTCGGAGTTTAAGGACTTTGCGGTGGATTTGTATACGGCTGTGATTGTTTCAAACGCAGAGAAGGCGGTCTTGGTGAAGGTGGTGAGTGGAGTTGGGGTTGTGGTGAGGTCCGGTGTCATGGTTGTTGGCACGCTGGTTGGGGTTTATGCTGTTGGTGTTGCCACCGCGGTTTATCTCAGTTTTGGTGGTTAGGCTTTCTAATAAAATGTGGACATGTGTTATATTTTGTTTAAAGTTGTAGTTATATGTGCTCGAAAGTGATTTACTTTTTTTTAAGAAAGTTGTGTAATATATAATAAGCATATATCAAAACTCGTCAAGTTGTGACGGCGACGTGTATTCGATTATCGGTTAGATTCTTATTAGAAACGTAGTAATAAGCCCATAAAAAAGTAAATGTCCAGAATAGTATTGAGTTGTTGACACTCGTGCAAATTATGATTAACAAAAAACATTTTTAAACGTGTTGTTGGTTAATAAATACCATCCGGTGCGGCTGAGTTCGATCGATTTCAGGTTTGAAATGATCAGTGTAAAAACTAATCTTATACTCATTTTAGTCCATTTTTTTAAATTTATTAATATGAAGCATAGGCGGCGTGGGATGTGAAGCAAATCAAGTACCACATATTTTCATTAGCATTGTAGTAGAACATGTAATGAAAATTGTAGGAAAAATTCAAAAATTAGCCTTCAAGTAGAAGAAGATGGTCACCTTCCATTGGAATTGGCCTTCTCGCCGGGGCTTTGGTGAAACACACGAAAAATACCCGATTGGCTAATTTCGCAATTTAAACAACACCGTGGTCTATATTTTATATAAAATGTTATCGTTTAAGATAAGTTCCCGATTGTAAATATCAACTTATAAGTTTCAAAGTTGTTATTTATGCTTATCATTATAATTATAGGTATAACGCATTTTTATTTCGTTAAATACACACTGTGATACATACATACATACATACATCATCCCGAAAAACAAACTCATGTTACAATACAACAGAATTAAAAGACGATTTTGCCCTTGTTTAAATACAACTCAGATAGGTATCCAGGATACCTTCAAGAGAACAAAGGGGTAATATAAGAACATCGAATTTGTCTCCTTGTAAACATAAATAATTTACTCTTCATCATCAAGTCCCGGTATGTACTCCAAACTCACATCGAAAATAACCGGACTATTTGGAGCAACTCGAGGCCGTCCCGGGGCTGAAGTTAGACCTTTGGGAAATGCCAACTACACATACACACGTGTCACATGTATTAACACAGTGTATTATAGTCATACATGTATATTATTTCTTATCATGTGATTTCACAAAATGTTAACTATTAATGCTTCCACCACAAGAAAACAGTTATTGTCAACTCTAGAATTAGAAGTAACTCAGTTGACCCTTAAAAGTCAACTTTGGATTCATTTAGAAGAAGATTTAAAAATGCCAAGGCTTGATGTAAAACTACTATCGAGCCGGGGGTCTCACCGGAAGCAGCCTCTCTATCCCTATGGGATAGAGGTAAGGCTGTCTACATCTTACTCTCCTCAAACCCTACCATAGCATTGCTATTGGTGGGATATACTGAGTACGATGATGATGATTTAAAAATGCCAAGATTATTTTCATGAAAAAAAGGAGAAAATGGTGATGAGCTTACTGAACCCGGAACGTATAGTCGACGTTTTCCTCCAACCTTCATGCTCAAAATTCCTTCATCGAGTCCTTTCACAACCTATGTTCACCAATTTCAGTTACATTACTTTCAACGATAATCCAATTATTTAGATAAAACTATTTACAGGATTGGACGCCTTAAAACAAATCTTGACCATTTTATAAGCAAGTAGATCGAATGTGCCACTTCTACATACATCTGATTATAATACAAGGACGAATATGTTTACAAGAGAAGTAAAAGGACTTACCTGACCTGATCCAACACGAAATATGTAAACTTGACGTTTTTCCAGTGAACTGAAATTTTCAAATGAGGATATACATGAGTTGGTGATAATAGGCATGTAAAATGTAAACAAGCCGAGGCGCTTGTAAGTTACTCGAGATCGGCTCGCTAAATCTCGGATGAGATGAGCTGAAAAGAGCTTGGGCCTAGATTCAAGCTCATGTAATAAACAAGCTTGAGCCAAGAGACCAAGCTTCATATATACTCTGCTTGGCTCGAATGAGTCTATAATTTATATAAATATAATAAATGTTATCCAATATAATAAATATATAACTGCATACAAAATTTTATTATTATATAACTTTGGAAAAAAAAGCTCATCTAATAAACAAGCTTGAGCCAAGCAACCAAGCTTCATATACTGTGCTCAGCTCGAATGAGTATATAATTTATATAAATATAATAAATTTTATTCAATTTAATAAATATATAACTACATGCTAAATTTTCTTATTATTTAAATTTAATAAAAATAACTAACTTAACATACATTATGCAATATACGAAAAACTATAATTATAAGCACACATAAAAGAAGTATATATGGATGTAAAAGAAAATATAATAACTAACAATAATAAATGAGCCCAGCCTAGCTTGTTCAAACTCTCTAATGTTAAATGAGCTGAGCTTGAGCTTACGCAAGCGGGGCTCGGCTTGCATACAGCCCTAGGTGACACTAGGGGTCTTAAGAGTAATTAAAGTTGTTAATGCATTGTTATAATCCTGCTAATTGTACAGTGTGATACAAGTAATTACAAACATATGAAAAGAGTTAAATATCTAACCTGTCAAATACTTGTCCAGATGGAACCATTGCTACATAGTTTGCAGCAACCTATAATTACAAACAAGAACTGTATAAGAAAGAATAAACAAGCATCATAGGAAGACAAACACCATAGTGTTTTTAATGAAGTCAAAGCAAGACAGTCAACAGGTCAAGCTAACTAAAAGATGGTATTACAACACTACCTATGCATAAAAATAGTTCAGCGATTGGTCGACAAATCTCCAACAATGTTATGATAAAATTAATCCAAAAGTGTTTATTTTGACACCAACACCATACCTGATAACCAACTGGGGGAGAAGGGCCAGAACCAACTTTTATATCCTTGTATTGTAAACCGGATTCTGTAGTTACCATAGGTATCTTCAAAAGTTAAAAAAAAAAAAAAAAAAAAAAACATACAGATTAGTAACACCTCATAAAACATATAACAAAAACAATATCCAAGTAAATGAACAACTTAGTTGAAACTAAAGGTGTCAACCGTCGGGTTAAATTGATAAATCTGAACACAACCCATATATATATATTTGTGTCAAAGACAGTGACCCTACACGGTGTAACACAATACAACCTTTATAACACATTTATCTAAAATGAGTCAAATGGGTTGTAATAAAGGGGTTAAACGGGTAGAAAATAGGTTGGTAAGCTGACCTTAGAAATGTTATATTTTTCATTCAAAACTTAAACGAGTTGACCCCTTCGATTCAACGGGTTAAACAAGCCACATTTATTAAACTACTTAGAAATGACAACCCAAAACTTGATTATTACCCCTATTTCCTACTTAAACTATTCACTTTTAACGAACAAGATTATAGAAGAAAACCTGATTATTTTCGTGTCATGTCAGGAATTGACACCCCTATTTCCTACTTAAACTGTTCACTTTCTAAAATCAAAACTAGTAGAATTCATCAAATGCTTAAAATTCATTAAACCAAGTCTAGATGGTTCACTTCTCATAAACAACACGTCACGTCTTATAAGACAATTCGGATCATATAAATGCTTAATATGCTAATACTATTCTTAAGTGAACTATAAAATGTAACCAAAGTTCAGGAAAAATGCAATCTCACCATACATTTTCAAGCTCTTTCTCACAAGATTCATCACATAATTTCGGTATCTCTTGAGGTGGCAAGCCAGCCGACTCAGCATTCGGTGAGTGAAACAGAATACTTGAAGCACTTAAGCCTAATCCAATCACAACCCTTCGTTGAATTAACGATAACTCACTCTCACATCCAACAACTTGTGAACCTTTCGTGTCGATTCCTGACCTCAAACATTGGGTTCTCATTCTTCTGAATCTGCCTCGGGTTACGTGATGACTGCTGGACAAATTCCCAGAAAAAGAACCTGCTTGTTAAGAATCTTTCATCAAATAATGCATATTGTAATGTATTCCATTTAAGATAATAGTGTTACAAAAAATAAAGATTCTAGAGCAAAAGCCTAGGGTTTCTTGCTTGATCAATGTAGCATAACTTAAAAGTAGTGTGCTTTCCATCACTATTTACAATTTAAGTTATCCACAAAATGATGCACTTCATCAACAAAAACCGAACCAAAAATCAAAATTTTGGTTTTGGAGCTTTTAAAAGCCATTCAGTTTCCTCGGTTTTTAGTTGGATTCGGTTAAGTTTTGCAGGTTTGCCATTGGGTCTTGAAAAGTTTGCAATTGCTCCGAAAAAAGAAGTTGGCCAAGAATAATAAATTTATTAGGCCTTAATTTTATTTGTTAGTTAATAATGCATTTGATTATAATACATTTGAGCTAAAATATTAGGGTTAAACTATATAGAATAGTGTTATTAAATTAATTAAAACTAAAAATATGAAAAATGAAAATCTAGAATTCGGTTGGGTTTTAGTAACACGCAAAACCGAAACCAAATTGGAAAGTTGAGTTTTTACGAAAATATAAAACCTGTTTTTGTTTGGGTTAAGTTATAAAGGTTTGTTTTTTTTTTGGGATCGGTTTTCCGGTTTTATGGCCACCCACCCCTAAATTGAAATCTTGTGTAACATAGACATACAAAATCAAATTCGTGTGAAATTTACATTATATATTATAGTTCCCAAAATCACGAAAAATAAAAATATTATTTAGAAACTGGTCGGGTTGAAAAGGAAAAGAAACGAGCAAACGATCAAATTCCTTACCGAGTGGAAGGAGGGAGGTGGACGCCATTTTTGATTGCGAGGTAGCTTAGCTTTCAGTGAATGGATAATGCTCTGATTCACACGAACGGCTACCTTTCTTTTCATTTTCACTCTTTTTTAAGTTTTTAAAATGTCTCTCTTAAAAAAAAAATGGAAAGTTGGTTTTTATTGTCTTTTTGGTCATTGTCGGTCCCAACTAACGAATTGGCCACTGATGGTCTCAACTTTTAATGTATTTGTTCCTAACGCTCCGCGGCTAACAGAATTCTAACGTCGTTAGTTTCAGGTCGCCGGGAAAGTCAATTTCTTTTTTGCCGGAAAACACCACCTGAACACCGCCACTACCACCAGTTGACTCACCACCATCACTTAAGCACCATCAACTGATTCCAACGATGGTTAGGGTTCCGGCGACCTCAATAATTAGGGCTTTTACTAGAAAAAGGTTCCTAAATGTACAATACAAAGTTACCATGATGTTTTGGACAAAATTGTTGAGTTTTCGGGAAAACATGTGTGTTTTCCGGCCTGAATAGAAACTGCAATACTTTTTTTTTTCTTTTTTGATTTTTTTTGGTATAATTATGCATTTAGAGATTATTAAGAAACCTTACAAGGGAACTCACATTATAACCCTTATTTTTTCAAGGTTGTTTTATAATGTAGAGAGTGGTTGTTTTATACGTGATTTTTCTATATATTTGAAAAAATTATCATTCTGCCCTAGTAAGCTTTTATATTTTTTTTAAATGTTTGTGAGTGAAGATAAAGAAGATATATACAAAAGGATTTTTTTTAATTGAAAAAGAGATAAAATTATAATGCTTCTTCTCAATGTTTTCATAGCCGGATCAGACAGTGAACCGGACAGGCTACTGGTTCACCAGTTCGACTGGTTGAATCGGTCCGACCGCCCGAAAAAAATTCACCTAAAAATGAAGGTTAAGGCTGAAAAACATGGTAAATAAAAAATGATTTTTGTTTCTAATAATAAACTGGTTCAACCGGTCGGTTTTTAGGAGCGGGCGGACTGCGTAGAACTGGACCGGACAGGTAACCGAATCTCGATCGAACCGGTCTAGTCACAAAAACATTGATTTTTAAGGATAACAAAATCCCTATTGCAACATGTTGTCTAAGCATCAACACAAGAAACAGATTTATGGCACACAGGAGATTAGGACATGTTAATTTGCAAATAATTAACAATCTAACCAATAACCAATTGGTTAAAGGTCCACTTGTCAAATAATATTTCTATTATGAAACTTGTGTTGCTGGTTTGAAAGGCAAACAACATAATGTCTCACATAAGTCAATAGAAGAGTCCAAATCTACTGCTTGTTTTCATCTCTCACACATGGACCTTTTTGGACCAGTTAAAATACTAAGTATTTGAAAGAAAACATATTGTCTTGTGATTGCAGATGAATACTCAAGATATACATGGACATTTTTCTTGCATTCAAATGATGAAACAAATGTAAAAGGTCAAAAACTTCATAGTACAATCGGAGAGACAATTTGACCTGCCTGTAAAAATCCAAAAAAGTGACAATGCAACTGAATTCAAGAATGAAGTACTAGATACCTTCTGTATCTCAAAAGGAATTATCAGGAAATTCAACATTTCAAAACAGCCTTAGCAAAATGGAGCAGTGTAAAGGAAGAACATGACACTTGAAACTGCTAGATCTAAGCTTGTTGATTCAGTCTTACCTTTATATTTTTGGGCATAAGCAATTAACATTGTTGGATATGTTCAGAACTATATTTTGATAAATAAAGACATGAGAAGACCGTCTACGAGATTCTATACAAAATCAAACCACTAATATCACTTTCCAAAGCCTTTGGTTGCCCATGTTTTATTTTAAATTTAAAAGATTCAATTTCAAAATTATAGCGAAGGATAACTGTGGTTATTTTCTAGACTATTCCTCTACATATAAAGCCTATAGAATTTTTAACTCTAGGACAAACATTGTAGACGGAACATTAAATGTAAAATTCAATGAAATGTTTTATTTAAAAATCTTTGATGCTCCTGCTGATTTGTTCAATCTTGATGTCTTACAATATGATCCAAAAACTAATGAATATGCTGATGCAGGTACTCATTCAGATATGCTATACATATTTGAAGAATTAGATATAGAGAACAACACTTTCATCCAAAAAACTGATCATGTTCAATCTACTGCTCAAAGGAACTCAGGATGTATAACCTTTCTCACAACATGTCACACCTCCACTCAAACCAACTCTTTAGTCCTCCTCACAAAAGGAGATTGTTGTATGCACAAGGGACCCACAATGTTAGTGCACGATTTTGGTGCACGTAGCGATCGAATAAGTTATAGGCGGTTTAGTCTTTGTATTTAATGTATATTGTAAATAGCCTATAAATAGGGAGCTCATGCTCATAATTTAGTAGAGAACTTGTACATAGTTTAAGTTATTCTCTCCATAACTTATCTCCACCATAATGTATTTACTCCATATTTATCAATAAAGTATTATATTTAAAGTATCGATTTCGTGTTGATGTATCGTATTAGCGGCTAGAACTTGGTCTCTATGACGTTCTCTCACACAACAAATGGTTGAATGGCTAATTAGCACTCCAGCTACAAGCCCCTCTCCCAGGGAAACTTGTCTTTTATATAGCTCAAGTAATCACCAAAAACTTTCACATTACTAAGAGCAGTCCTTTCTTCACCTCTTCGCCTGAAAGGCAAACTCCAGCCCAAACTGCTGATACTAACCTAGAGCTAGACGAGGAAAATAGGGGTGAGCAAGATAAGGGTCGGGCCCTTAAAACCCGATTACCCGACTCGTAAAACCCTTAATTAGACGCGAATATATAATATGGGTCGGGTAAAGGGTATTTATATTTCACCTTAAGGGTAAAAGGGTTTCAAGGGTCAAACCCTTGACCCGTTTACTAGTTTCTAGATAGATATACATCATTCGCGATTAATATGAAATTTAGGAGAGATTTGTATTTCATATATGATTCATCAGAAATTTCCCAATTACTAAGATAAATCAAAATAGAGGGCCATACTATCGATTGGAAACACATATGTGGAAATCACTAAATTGTTCTCTACATGTAATTTGTGAATGTTAATATTATTTGCATCAGTTCAAATGGTTGATAAACTTTCGAATTTAGACTTTACTATGTTATTAAATGAAAGTATAATTGTTCTAGGATTCGTATCTTAAATTCATATATGAGATATGCAACTAGTAAATGCAGAAAAATAGATGTGATTACTGCCTTAAAGGGTAAAGGGTTGGACCTTTGAAACCCTTATTTATACTCGACCCTTTTATTGTTTAAAGGGTAGTGTGTCAGGTCCACGTTTATTCCTAAAAGGGTAAAGGGTAAAGGGTAGGGTATTAGGTAAAAGGGTTGGGTCTTACCCTTTGAACAATCCTAGAGGAAAATGTCCTTATTACCAAGGTGGTTTAGATATGTGATTTGGGCAACTACTACAACTGTCGAAACCACTATTTCACAACTGGCCAGTAGTTTAGGCATTAAGATTTCCTATCCTTGAAACTACTACTAATGTTTTTACGTCGCAAACAGTTGAAAGTCCCAAGTTCCAAGAACAAGGCGCATCTAAATAGTTTCATGATGTAAATCCTAATTTTGTTTCAGATAAAATTAATAGTGTAGGTAAAACTACTTATAGCAGGTCTACAGATGTTACTACTAATTTAGTTGATGCAAAAATCATTGAGGAACTGACGGCTCAAGTCAAAGTTTGAGCTCTGAGGTCTTGCAGCTTAAGCATCTCATCACCAAAATGATACAAACCCAAGTCCAACAGTCCCCAGATCACACCTAATTGTTGGCTTTCAACCTGAGTGAATTCCAATCGTGCATCCACCAAATAGTTACTCAAAAGTCACCAGCCGCACGAAGATTTGGCATACGAAAAGGTATAACCACCTCTTCAACAGTGTATGTTGAGCTAAAAGCCTTTCTTACCAATCAATTCCAAATTCTTCAAACCAAGGTCAACACTGACACTACTATGTTGAGAAATTCCTTAAATACTCTTGCTAATGAGTTATGGAAAAAATGGTTGACCAGAGAAACCAGCTGGCTGATGATGTGCGAATATATATATATATATATATAATAAACACGAATCGCAACTAAGCTTTAAAAACCAAACAATCTATCCTAGTTCACACAAACGGCAAGTGTACCGGTCGCGTATAGCAAAGCTAAGGAAAGTCCAGATATCGAACTCGAAGACAGGTGAGAACGCCTCAGATTATAAACCCTATTCCAAGTCCTACCTAATAATATTTAATTGATTTTATTTTATTTTATCTTATTTTAATCAATTTAAAACTAACTTACTTAACTTAACGGAACTAACTATAAATCTTAACGGCACTAACGGGGTTTTAACGAATATGGAGAAATGACTACCTAGACAAGAATCCTATTGACAGTTCAACGGTTAACGGAATTAACTAATCATACGACACCGGGATCTTAAAATAATCAACTAAGGCTCATTAAAGTTCGCTAGATCACCTCTCGGTCTCTCTGACTAACCCTCACAATTCTAAGAAGATTGAATAAATGCACCGGGAAAAATATTACTAAGGTACCCTAGTGACGCATCTCCTCTCGGACTCAACGGTACAAAACTTGCTTAAAATTGGAACTAACAATTCTAGGGATAAAGGGGTAACAAAATTTAACTCGATCTAAGACACATATTTGCATGCAAAACTAAACCGCACAAGACCAAAACTCGCTCTCGCGCAATTCTAACTTAGCCGAATAAAGACGTGAGACAAACCGACTCCCTATTACCTCTCGGTCGCAAGGAATGTGAACTTATTGAATTTTAATAATTAATCGCACTCAAAATTCCTATGGTAGTACTAATTAACCATGACAAGATCAAGGACCTAAAGTCTATGACTTAAACGTAGAACCCTAACCGAACGACACACAATAAATCAATCAAAGTAATACGCAGAATCAAAAGCAATAATTATATAAAAACAATATTTTAACACACCAAAGATCGAATTATATAAATCTTTTCAATAATAATACGTCATGTGATCAATTAAAACAAAATAAACCTAGGTAGTGCAAATAGTTTAGCTACTCATAATAATTAAATAATCAAAACATATTGTAGGAAAACTCATCTCTAACGATCCTTGAATAAATAAAATAATGTTTTAAGTTTTAACAAGTAAAACTGAATAATAGACGAACCAAAGGATGCTCCTTTCCAAGACTTGCAAACTTGATGTTGTCTTATTCTTTATTATTTTCCCTCCTGCTGCGTCCTTCTTCCTGTTCCGTTCCGAAGTACAAAAGGATGTTGGTTTAACTTTTTATATATTGTTTTGTTGTGTAGCTCCCACCAAACGTTGACCAAGAAAACAAAACAATAATAATTTGATTTCTTTCTTTTTCTCTAGCACACACAAAGGATCAGAATGTATTATTAGGCTTTTGTTTTTGTGATTTTTTTTCTAACACATCAAACATCCCCACACTTAAGACTTTTTCATCCCTGAAAAAGAAATCTACACAGGATCATAACCAAGTGAAAACAACAAACTCCCAGATTATTTAATATTATTAAAACAATATATACAGCTCGACATATTGACCGCGATTGCCGGTATATTTTTCCACTTTAAACCCAGCCACTAACCAATCAAGCCCCACGTTGCATTAAGCATTTTAAGTCCAAAAATCAAGGCTACACCTACCCCATCTCAGACAAAGAGAGCTAGAAGAACTAGAGTCGAAGCAGACTGGCTCGACAAATCACCATAAGCCAAGGACTCGTTGATGGTACTAATTAGATGCACTCGGTGAAATTTGATGGATGAATGGTCATGTGGAGGTCGTACGAGCTATTCCTATATATTATTGGACTTTGTCTTATAAATTCCTAATTTTATATTTATTGACTAAGAACCTTCGAGCCCCAATAGTGTATCCTCAGAGTCACTATCCCCTTGGTAACACGTAAACTCTCAGCCCAGTCTAGTATGTGCATCTTTGGCCTCTTTTACTAACTTTGAGAATGCTTCTTTGGCATTTTACAATACATAACTTTCTCACAATTATTTTCTTTTTGGAACAACTTTTTCAGAGCACACTTTCAACACATACTTTTTTTTCTTTTTTTTATATCACCCTAAAGTATATAACTATTTCTAAGCTTGTAAAAGATTGACATGTGGTGGTATGCTGGTTTGAGCGCATCTAAGTCTTACCATCTCAAAGTTTTTAGATTATGGTAATCCTCCCTAAGCATCGAAATTCGGTTTCACCGTTTTTCAAATTATTAGATATATAAAATCTGCTAAAGATGACTATCAAAGCTAATTGAACCTACCGACACATCCCAAATCAGATATGCAAATCATCTCTTCTTTTATTATTATATTATATTTTTGAAAAGTTTCGAGAGTTTGTTAACACAACGGTAATAATATCATTTCCTGCTTAACGTAGAAGAAAAACAATTTTCAAGAGACATTTTTATTTAAAAAATTTTTCATTATTAATTTTTTTTAAATTCAGTCGCCCCAGTCACTTTCAGTTTTCGGGTCAATGGCTATCCCGTATGTATGCAGGCAGATAGTCGGACCAAACATATACAAGTATATGTCCCTCAAAATTAAATAACCGACATGATTCTCAGCGAACGAGTGCAAAAATGTTATTATTAATTTTTTTTTTGTTTTTTTAAATATTTTTTGTTTGTTTTTTTACAACTACGTAAAATAAACTCCCATCCCACACTTAGAACGAATTTATCCTCGATGAGAACAAAGAAAAGAAATAAAAAAACTTAAAATTTTCAAGAATAAACAAAGAACGGGTTACTCCCCTGGTTTGTATGCAGAATCTTCACCAGTTGTGTATCAATCGAACGATCGTATAGCATTTAATTAGAGGCCGGAACCTCGGAATAAGCAGTTCCAAAACGCCATCAGAGCTACCATGCACATAAAAATACATGCAATAACTCAAACTCGCTCGCATGTAGCGGCGCACAAAATAGAAAACAAAAACATAAGACATAAACATATTTTTGTGTTTTTGTATTTTTTTAATTTTTTTTTAGATTTTATTGTTTTAATATTTTTTATATACCTTTTTTTTATAAATAACAAAAATTAAATAAATAAAACACATAATAAAGAAAATCATAATACACACTCTACATCTCGGGCTGTCTCCCGAGTGATGCATCCAACACGTTTACGCCTCGGTAAGTAGGTTAAGGTAGAACACCTCGACTGTCTGATCAGTAATTAGCTCGCCTATGTAGTGCTTCAACCTGTGACCGTTCACATTGAACTTCCCACTTTCGTCTTCAATCTCAATTGTGCCATACGGGAATACATTAGTAATGGTGAACGGGCTTGACCATCGGGAATTCAGCTTCCCCGGAAATAACCTTAATCGGGAGTTGTATAGCAAAACCCGATCCCCACACTTGAACTGCTTATTTCCCTTCAACTTACGATCATGCAATTCCTTCGTCTGTTGCTTATAACTACATGAATGCGAATATGCATGATCCCGCAGCTCCTCAAACTCATGCAACTGATGGAAACGATTCTCGCCCGCGGATGAAAGATCGAGGTTAACTGTTTGAAGCGCCCAAGAAGCATGGTTCTCCAGCTCAACAGGCAAATGGCAGGCTTTCCCGTAAATCATGTGAAATGGTGTGTAACCGGTCGAATTGTACGTTGTACGGAAATCCCACAAAGCATCTTCTAATTTGTCAGACCAGTCCTATCGGTTTAGCCCAACCGTCTTCTCATGAATGCGTTTGATGCCCCGGTTAGTCACCTCTACTTGTCCACCAGTCTGTGGGTGGTAGGCAGTCGCAAGCCGATGGGTGACCCCATAGCGTTGCAACGCCTTCTCCATCTGCGCGTTGCAGAAGTGAGTACCTCGATCGCTGATCAAGGCTTTCGGTACACCAAAACGAGAGAAAAGATTTTTCAGAAATCTCACTACAACTCGGGTGCCCTTAGTGGGCAAGGCTCTGCCCTCGACCCAGTTGGAGACGTAATCAACTGCCACAAGTATGTACATGTTCCCTCTAGACGATGGGAACAGGCCCATAATGTAAGGCCCTGTTACCGGTGCCTCACACTGGACGTTGGATTTACTTAGAAACACAGTTCTATAAATCAGAGTTAATTAAAACTTTTGTTTATAAACTATCATTTAATATTACATATTACTTCATAAACATGTCTTAAACAAACATTCATAGTCGTTTAAACATAAAACATAGTCTTTAAAACATCATAACATTTCCTTGAGATGCCAGTATCTTCAATTCCGTGCCATGTGTCCACATTAAACCTTACTTTACCTAATTCTACGTTTTAAAGAGCATTACGCCTTACTGCCTTGAGTATTATTAGAGCCCGGTTCCCTTTCTGCCTCGAGTATTATTAGGGCGCGGTTCCTTTTCTCGAGTATTATTAGGGCTCGGTTCCCTTTCTGCCTCGAGTATTATTAGGTCTCGGTTCACTTTCTGCCTCGAGTATTATTAGGGCCTGGTTCCCTTTCTTCCATACTACCATACGATACATGTCTATATATTCATAGTCATAACTTTCATACACACATACATCATTCATACATCATATATATATATATAGCAATCATATCTTTAAACTACCACCTGGCGGTACATGCAATATCCGAAGATCGTTCACACACTGTCAAGCATTCATTCGTACATAATTCATACAAGGCATACACTTACCCCTTAAGGTAAGTGTATTAACTAATCACATCATGTATGCCACAGCCCCGAATACATAACAAGGAACGGGGCTAGAAACTCACCTGAATGTGGTTACGTTCACCGTTTACGGTTATTCCTTTCTTTAGTTGTGCGTGAGTAACTGTATAACAATTACGCGTATCAATTAACTATCACTACCCATATCACGTTTCTAGTCTTTTTATAACCCTCAACGAAAGGGGGTCCGGGGGCAGCGCCCCTGGCAACCCCTAGCAGGGTCCAAGGTGCAGATCCCCGGGCAGGGGTTGAACTTTAATTCGTTATACAGTTCCTTAACGAATGGGACTCATTCGTTACTTCTTAACGAATGGACTTTATAACGAAGTGGCCTTTTTAACGAATTGAACCTTTATAATGAACTGGCTTTCATAACGAACTGGCCTTTATAACGAACTGGCCTTTATAACGAACTGGGGGTTCATTCGTCAGTTCTCTGTTAACGAATGGCTTAACGAACTGTTTCTAATTCGTTATCTCTTATTAACGAATGGGCATAACGAATTACTTGTTAATTCGTTGTGTCTCTGCTAACGAACTAGGGTTAGGTCAGAGAGTGTCAGAATCATTCTCTGACATTCGTTAACCTCGTACCACATCTCCGGCATCGTCATCTCCGAAAAACCGGGATCCCACCGAAAAAACAAGATCTAAGTTATTTTCCACCGTTTTTCGTCCCATTTGATCCAGGTCTGAGCTAGGGTGACCCCTAAGCTCATATTTTGATCGGTTAATACCTGATTCCACCCGGATCTCATGACCTTAATAGTTTAAGGGTGTCGGCTCGTCATTTCGCGACTAAATCTAGCGTGTTTGGATCCATACAATATCATACTATCATTACCTCGAGTCGAGAATCGATTCTTCTTCTCGGTTTTGGTTTAGAGAAAGAGAGAAATATGAGAGAGATCTTAAGTGTGTGTTTTGGGTGGTGTAGGGAATGGATGAGAAATAGGGTATTAGTGGATAATTAAGGTATTTATATTTTGAGTCATGGGGTTAAGCCCATGGTCTTTCTTTTTTCCTTAATAACCCAAGTCCATTACCCATATTACTTAACCCAACACAAGCCCGACTCATAATAACACATATTTTATTATTATTTTATTAACCGAAATGAGAAAACATGATGTTACACATAAAATCAATACCCCAAATGTCAAAAACCTTGCAAACTTGAATAGCATTTTGGGGCATCTCTTTTTGGGATGAGATGTTACCGACAGGCTGGCAAGGGTTACAACTTTTAACAAACGCGTTAGCATCTTTGAAAATCGAAGGCCAATAGAATCCTGAATTGAAGACCTTCTTAGCAGTAAGAAAAACACCATGATGACCTCCTGTCGGTCCCACATGATAGTGGCTCAAAATCCGACACCCCTCTTCAACATCTACGCATCTCCTCACCGGCTGATCAGCACCTATACGAAAAAGAAACGGGTCATCCCAAATGTAGAACTTTACGTCAGCAAATAATTTCTTCTTTTACTGGTGAGACATCCTCCTAGGTAGGGAACCATCGACGAGGAAATTCGCGATATCGGAAAACCACGAGTAACCGTCATCCTGGGCTCTAACAAACATGAGATTCTCTATCGGGAAATGTTCATTGATGTTGACTCCATCATCTCCAATCTCGGCTCTCTCAAGACGTGACAAGTGATCGACTGCCACATTCTCGCCCCCCCCCCCTTATCACGGATTTTTATATCAAACTCTTGAAGCAGCAGGATCCATAAGATAAGACGAGGCTAAGCGTCCTGCTTGCTTAAAAGATTGGAAGCATGATTCGTGTAGACAACTGTTTTGGACAGAACAAGATAGGACCTAAACTTATAATGCAAACATCACAACTAATAACTCTTTCTCGGTGGTGGTGTAATTCTCCTAAGCAGTGTTTAAGGTCCGGGTCGCATAGTAGATCGGGTGGAAGTGCTTCTCCTTCCGTTGTCCAAGCACTGCTCCTACGGCATAGTCGCTCGCGTCGCACATCAATTCGAATGGAAAAGACCATTCGGGAGCAATCATGATCGGGGCGTTAACGAGTTTGTCTTTTAGAAGATCAAACGCCTTGATACACTGTTCAGAGAAGACAAATGTAGCGTCTTTCTCTAGTAGCTTGGTCATCGGTCTCGCAATTTTTGAGAAATCTTTAATGAACCGGCGATAGAAACCAGCATGACCTAAGAAGCTACGGATGGATCTCGCAGAAGTGGGCGGGGAAGATTAGAAATGATTTCAATTTTAGCTCGATCGACCTCGATCCCCGCACTCGAGATCCTATGTCCTAGAACAATTCCATCGCATACCATGAAGTGACACTTCTCCCAGTTGAGGACTAGGTTAGTATATCGACGCAACGAGCCATCATCTTATCAAGGTTGGAGAGACAATAATCGAAAGAATTCCCGAAAACATAAAAGGCGTCCATGAAAATCTGTCGTGAAATATTGCCACCATACATCGCCGGAAAGTAGCTGGAGCGTTACAGAGTCCAAAGGGCATGCGTTTATAGAAAAACGTTCCGTAGGGGCAGGTGAATGTGGTTTTCTCCTGATCATCGGGAGAGATCGGGATTTGAAATTACCCTCCCTGAGTATTTTATGAGTACAGAATGAGGGATTAATCCCTTTGATGTCAATAATCTTCCAGGCTATCGTCTCCTTATGCGCTTTCAGCACCTTCAACAACTACAACTTCTCGACCTTCGTCAAGGCGACGCGATGATGACGGGTAGCTTCCTCTTCTCGTCCAAAAATGCATACTCCAGATGATCGGGTAGATCCTTAAGTTCTAAGGAGGCAGTAGGGTTCTCAACAGAAGGTCGGTCCCTCGGATCGTCTCGTACGATCTCAACAGCTGACTCTGAATCTAGGGGTGGTGACACGGTGTCATCCATCAATGGTTGAGTGGTCATGGAAACCATCTCGACCTCTGAAATCTCCCTATCTAGGATCTGTGGGTCCTAGGTAGGTCCTCCACAAATGTCAGTGAAAAACTCCTGCACATGTGATACGATGGTGTCAACGAAATACAGGGAGCCGTCTGCCGACTTGGGGTGCTTGAGTGACTGTCTTACGTCAAAGGTGACGTTATCATCCCCAACTTTCAGAATCAGTTTGCCCTCACGGACGTCGATCAACGCTTGTGCGTTGGCAAGGAATGGTCGGCCTAAAATGAGCTGGACACGATCATCCTTATTGATATCCAGAATGACAAAGTCCACCTGGAAGATGAACTTGTCGATACGAACAAGCATGTTCTCGGCCACCCCTCGCGGGTATTTCACGGAACGATCAGCAAGTCTGATGCTCATTCGGGTTGGCCTCGGTTCACCAATACCCAACTTACTGAACACAGAATACGGAATGAGATTGATGCTGGCCACAAGGTCGGCCAAAGCATGTCAAACCGTATCGTCACCTAAGATGCGGGGAATTGTGAAATTCCCAGGATCGGCCATCTTTTCAGGAAACTTGCTCTACAACACTACATAGCACCCAACACTCTACAGAATATAAGAGACCTCAGCTAGCTTCTCCTTATTGGAAATAATGTCCTTGAGGAATTTGACATATTTGGGCATCTGAGTAAGCACCTCAAGGAATGGAATGTTCAGGTGAAGCTGTTTGAGAAGTTCAAGGAACTTGGAGTTTTGCTTCTCGTCTCTGTCCGATCGGAGTCTCCCAGGATAAGGCAGTTTGGGTTTGAAGACTCTCAGAGGTGGGTTTGATGATGATGAAGGTATATCGGTCGGCTTCGTGCTCGCTGGAATAGTCTATTGGTGTGCCTCGGCCGGAGGAGGCTCCATCTGGATCTCCTCGTCCATCCGCTCCTCTTCATCAACCGTAGGTGTGACAACTCTCTAAGGACCAGCCTCTATTTCTCTTCTAGCATCGCTCCTAGTAGTCACCGCTTTGGCGAACCCTCTCAGATTTTACTCAGTATTACTTGGTAGTGAACCTGGTGCTCTCCCGGATAACTGGCTGGTAATCTCTCCGACGTGACGCTCAAGATTAGCTAGAGACGTGGCTTGGTTCTTCAGCATAGCATCGTGTTCCACAAATTTCGGCTCATTTGGCACTTGGTTTCTCTCATCTCGCTTCAGCAGCTCAGCCATCATCTCCTTCATTGAGGCTTTCTTCTCATCTCTCCCCACTTGTTCCGAACTCTCCTGATCTGAACTCCCCTGCCCGAATTGATTCTCTCGAAGCTGGTTTTGGTATTGAGCTTGGTAGCCACTAGCTTGTCCCCCTCGATAGTTATTCTGATTTCTCCAGCCAGTGTTCCCGCCGAAGGCGGGGTTTTGATATCTCAAGGGGTTGTTGATGAATTCATCCTCCTCCTGATTGCTACCCGGCTTAACAGGACAGTCAATGTGTCGTGACTCCCTCGGCAAACCTCACACTTCACGACTCTCTTAATGGTAAGATCTTTAACGAGTTTGTTCAAAGCATCAATATACGCCTGCATTCTAGTGTTCGAATCGACCTGAAGTACTCATCTCGATGATGTGGAAGAATTTCTGCCCCCGTGCCCCTCGTAGCTTGCTGCTAGATCATCAAAAAAGACGACACACTCATCAGGATCTTTATTCTTGAGGAGGTTCCCGTTAGCTGTCTGGTTAAAATCTCTCTCACGTGTTGTGTGGCTCCAATATAGAATTTCTCTATGAGCATCCACTTGTCTAAACCATGATGAGGACAACTAATAAGGAGTTCCTTCAATCTTTCTCAAACTTCCCCGAAAGACTCGTCGGGCCTCATGCGGAAGGAACAAATCTCCTCACGGAGACAAGCTGATTTAGATGGCGGAAAGAATTTGGTCATGAATTTCTCTTGAAGGCCTGCCCAAGTGGTGATGGATCTAGCAGGTAGTGACTTCAACCATTTGTAGGCTTTGCCGGCAAGTGAGAAGGAAAAAAGACGGAGATAGATGGCTTCATCGTTCATGTTGCCGATATTGAAAGTTTCGCAGATTTGAACAAACATGTCGATGTGGTTTGAAGGATCTTCTCTCTCTAGCCCTTGGAATTGGAGTGCGGTTTTGATGAGTTGCATGACGTGGGCAGGAATGGACAATTTGTCAGCGGCGGCACCGTTCGGAAAAGTGATGCTTGAATGAGGATTCGTTGTCGGCCTACCATAGTCAGCTACTACTCTTCTAGGAGATTGGTCACCCATGTTCCTATCCCTAGAAGATTCGGAAGAAGAAGAAGAAGAAGAAGAAGAATCAGAATCTGTCGGTGAAACAGAACGCTCTCTCTCGGGCTGGAGTTTCTCGTCAGACGTTTCAAGCTTCGTCATTCCTTGTGAGTGGGTATGACGCATACGACTATAAAGAAAAACTAAAATTAACTAAGCTAAAATTAAACTAAAAACAAATAAATGCAAATAAACAAGCAAAAAAGAAACAGGTAAGTCCCCAAACTTGGGTCGTTCTCGAATCGCCTCAAACTGTGTCCCCGGCAACGGCGCCAAAAACTTGATGTGCGAAAATATATATAAAATAAACACGAATCACAACTAAACTTTAAAAACCAAACAATCTATTCTAGTTCACACAAACGACAAGTGTACCAGTCGCGTTTAGCAAAGATAAGGAAAGTCTGGATATCGAACTCGAAGACACATGAGAACGACTCAGATTATAAACCCTAATCCAAGTTCTACCTAATAATATTTAATTGATTTTATTTTATTTTATTTTAATTAATTTAAAACTAACTTACTTAACTTAATGGAACTAACTAGAAAAATTAACGGCACTAACGGGGTTTTAACGAATATGGAGAAACAACTACCTAGGAAAGAATCCTCTTGACAGTTCAACGGTTAACGGAATTAACTAATCCTACGACACCGGGATCTTAAAATAATCCACTAAGGCTCATTAAAGTTCGCTAGATCACCTCTCGGTCTCACCAACTAACCCTCACAAATCTAAGAAGATTGAATAAATGCATCGGGAAAAAAATTACTAAGGTACCCTAATGACGCATCTCCTCTCGGAGTCAACGACACAAAACTCGCTTAAAATTGGTACTAACAATTCTAGGGATAAAGGGGTAACAATATTT
This sequence comes from Bidens hawaiensis, assembly GCF_021521415.1. NCBI lineage: Eukaryota > Viridiplantae > Streptophyta > Magnoliopsida > Asterales > Asteraceae > Bidens > Bidens hawaiensis. The sequence continues at coordinate 108,565 of NW_027505438.1, read as the reverse complement.
AACTCGATCTAAGACACATATTTGCACGCAAAACTGCACAAGATCAAAACTCGCTCTCGCACAATTCTTACCTAACCGAATAAAGACGCGAGACAAACCGACTCCCTATTACCTCTCGGTCGCAAGGAAAGTGAACCTATTGAATTTTAATAATTAATCGCACTCAAAATTCTTATGATAGTACTAACCATGACAAGATAAAAAACACAAAGTGTATGACCTAAAAGTAGAACCATAACCGAACGACACACAATCAATCAATCAAAGTAATACGCGATATCAAAGACAATAATTATATAAAAACAATATTTTAACACACCAAAGATCTAATTATATAAAGCCTTTCAATAATAATAATACGTCATGTGATCAATTAAAACCAAATAAACCGTCAAACAACATCAATATTCATCTCAACCTAGGTAATGCAAATAGTTTAGCTACTCATAATAATAAAATAATCAAAACAAATTGTAGCAAAACTCGTCTCTAACGATCCTTGAATAAATAAAATAATGTTTTAAGTTTTAACAAGTAAAACCGAATAATAGACGAACCGAAGGATGCTCCTTTCTAAGACTTGCAAACTTGATGTTGCCTTCCTCTTTATTTTTTCCCCTCCTGCTACGTCCTTCTTCTTGTTCCGTTCCGAAGTACAAAAGGATGTTGGTTTAACTTTTTATATATTGTTTTGTTGTGTAGCTCCCACCAAACGTTGACCAAGAAAACAAAAAACAATAATAATTTGATTTCTTTTTTTCTCTGGCACACACAAAGGACCAGAATGTATTATTAGGCTTTTGTTTTTGTGAATTTTTTTTCTTGTGCTGCCGTATGCTAGCCTCTTCTTTGAGATTAGGGTTTTATTTTTTATATGTTATAATATATATATATAATACAAGTAAGGGTTTTCCCTAGTGGACTTGGGTCGGGCTTCAACTTGGTTCTTCAAGTTTTGATCAAAAAGGGCCTTTAAGTCTTGCGAAAACTCGGTTCTTTTTCTATTTAAGCCCGCAACCTATGAAAGATAATAAACTTTGTAAGATCATGTTAAAACAAGCTAAAACCATTATTTATTAGATAGTTAAGCAATAAAAAGATGATAAAAAGGTGCTGAAAACAACTGTGTTTTACAACACATCAGCTGAACTCACATGCATTGCTCCTCCTGCACCATAGTTTAAAGGGCAGGCTAATGCAGCTGCTGATGCCAAAATTGGTGAGGATGTACTTGAGGATTCTCAAAAATTAGTAGAAAAGAAACCAGATGAATATGCAAATAAAGTTGTTGAATAAGCTGCCCAATTGAAAGAGATGTTGAGAAAGAGAAGAGAAGCAAAAGACAAGGCTTTAGTCAGGAAACTCAGAGAAAAACCTGATGAAAACAAGTTCATTAAGGATGAGGAGACTAAAATCCAAGTTTCAGAAAGGTGGAAAAGGAAGGAAATTGGTACAAATCCTAGTTTTCTCAAACAACTGATGAATCAGAATACAGACAAGTAATTTCTTAAATTGCTAATGAACAACTAACACGGTTGTTTCACCAACAACTGTTGCAAGACCGGCAGTTTTCCAAACTGCTCATGATCATCAGAGACCAATAGTTGTTACCATTGTTGAAGCTTCTCAAACTATTGGTGCTCCACAAGAACTAACAATAATTTCAAAGACTGTTGAAGCACCTAAGGTTCCACAAGAACCAACATCTATTCCAAAAGACTATTGACATTAGTTTGAAGAGAAGAAAGTTTGTTATGCGAAAAAGGTAATGATGAAGACGATTCACCACCATCTCCCCCTGCTAAAAAGTTCAAACCCAAGAATATGAAAGATCTCATTTCACGTCAAGAAAGTGAGGTTGCAAAGGCTTTAACAGAAGCTGCTCAAAATCATGTCTATGAAGAAGTTGCAAGAGTTTATCAAAATGAGCTTTTAAAGACTAGAGATCTTGAACAAGAAGCATATGAAAGAAGCTTGGTGATGCTCGGGTATAAATCATGTATATATTTGTATTATTTTGTAGTTTTTTATTGGAATATTGAATTTTAATAATCCCTATTAAACGGTATTGGCTGATAATAATCCCTATTCATTTTATCACCACTGGCGGTCCCAAATTCAAAAAAGTTGGCCCCCAATGGTCCCCCGTTAAAAAGGACTTAACGACGTTATACTTTTTTCCGAATTTCAAACTAACTTTTTAGGGCTATTAATCGGAAGGAAGATACAAGTCGAATGATATAAAACTTATCTCCAAGCAATGATCTAAACGACTTGATTTTAGTAATTGTAAGTTCAAACACCCGAATTGAAGCATTGGTTCGTCATTTTGAAGCACTGTTTCGAACTAAGTTTTACACCAATCGACTCATATCCTCCTAACGATCAAAAGCCCTAAAACATTGGTTTGAAATTCAGAAAAAAAATATAACGCCATTAAGTCATATTTAACGGGGACCATTGAGGGCCAACTTTTTTGAATTTGGGACCGTCAGTGGCGATAAAATGAATAAGGATTATTATCGGCCAATACCATTCAATAGGAATTATTAAAATCAAATATTCTTTTTTTATTCAGTTAATTGTTAGAACTACGATACTTTAAACGTGGTTTTGTATTTCAGATCATTGAGCATTAAAGATACTAATTGGAGATATTTACGAGCATGCTTTGGTGTCTCGGGAAGATCGGGTTCAACAGCGTGATTCGGGGTTATAATAATAATAATAATAATAATAATAATAATAATAATAATAATAAGGGACAATTCCCAAAATAGTCCCATAGAGGAGAGAGATTCCCAAAATAGTCCAAGACTTTTTAAAATTCCCAAACTAGTCCAAGGAAACCTATCTGCAGCGTGACATTGGTATTCGTGACGTGAGATTTGAGTAGCCAATCACAATCTGACACGTGTAAAGGAACGTGAAAGTCTCAACGAAATATGTTTTCGCCGAGAGTTTTCAACCCAAAATCATTTTACAAGAAATTCATCTCCTCCGACGCATTTCAGGTGAATTTCATCTTTTTTTGCATAAAAAGAAGAGTTGTCAGAAAAGATGGTTTTTAGATGAAAATCATCTTTTTTTGCATAAAAAGAATAGTTTTCTATAAAACTTTTTTGAAAATCATATCCACCACCACCACCACCACCCACCGCCATCATCAACCACCACCACCCACCACCATCATCAACCACCACCACCCACCGCCATCATCCACCACCACCACCCACTGCCATCATCCACCACCACCACCCACCACCATCATCCACCACCACCACCCACCGCCATCATTGGGAAATTATTTTTTTTAAACGTTTTTGAAAATCATCTAACAAGACTAAATTCATTGGAAAAGTATCGTTTTTTCGTAAGTTTTTTGAAATTTCTCTTAGGAGACGAAATTCACCTGAGATGCGTCGGAGGAGATGAATTTCATGTAAAATGATTTTGGGTTGAAAACTCTCGGCGAAAACAGATTTCGTTGAAACTTTCACGTTCCTTTACACGTGTCAGATTGTGATTGGCTACTCAAATCTCACGTCACGAATACCAATGTCACGCTGCAGATAGGTTTTCTTGGACTAGTTTGGGAATTTTAAGAAGTCTTGGACTATTTTGAGAATCTCTCTCCTTTATGGGACTATTTTGGAAATTTTCCCTAATAATAATAATAAGATGATGATGATGATGATGATGATGATGATGATGTACGTGACATATGCTTGAATCAAATATGTGATTAATAAATTGAATTGAAGTGAATGTTGTGTATTTAGTTATTTTGTTCATAAACCCTTCGGACTATGGATGGATTTTAGCAACCTTCAGTTAGATGGGCCATTGGACTACATTAAGTAAGATGCATAATTAAGAGTTCATTAGCCTCACGTGAAAGAAAATATGGACCGTAAATAGCCCACAACCAAATGGAGAGTGCAACTTAATAACTTGAGATATAGCATCTTTGGGGCGCAAGAGGGGACGAAAAGGAGGGTGAAAGATCAGCAGCGCTAAACTGCTAGTTTGCACGCCGATCAAATCAGAGAAGGAATCCATCTCGCTACATGCTATCTTTATTATTGTGGTCGGCTAAATTCTCCTCCGAATCATTCCTGGGTGTAGGGTTTGTATGACTTCAGTTTTTGTTCATGTTATGTATTGATTAATATTTGGTTGTTTAATTTATAATCTATGCAACTTGATGTTTAGTATTGTTAGTTCAATCATCTGGTCTAGGTTTATTTCAATCAAGAAGTTTAGTTTGACAGCTACAGTAATACTTGTTTGCGTATGGTTTGTTGATTATTCTTGAATCAATGAAGCACATAATTGCCCTTATATGAGTCATGGTGGCAGGGACCATTTGATAACCAACCAGTGTCGTGTGTTAGCGATTGTTAATGCCTACGATTAGGATTTATTAGTAACCATATTTGTCAATTAATAATTATTATTGTTCAATAACGTGAATGGGCTGAATGATTGGTTGCTTGAACCTGAGGTGTGATTATGTTCTCATTAATTGATAAAATCGTTTTAAGTTTTACCTGTTTCAATCAAAACCTGCTAGTGTGATCAACACTCATTCGACAAAACTTCATAATTGTTTCATTATAATTGTTTTGTAAATTATTAAATAAACGAACACGCATATGACATTGACCACATGCTCCTGTGGATTCGATACCTGACTTACCTTGTCTATAGGTAAAATTAGATTTCTGCATGATCGGTACGACACAATCATCACTTGGCTGTTTCTGAAAGGCAAACTGTCACACCCCAAAAATCTTAATTTAACAGCGGAAGACTTAATCAACTAATTTGGGCGGTGACAGACGTTGTTTAGCCACCAGTATTTACACACAACATATTCACATACAAGTTGGACTTTTATTCTTTATAAAATGTTACAAATCACACGTGTCAGAGTACACGGTTTATTTAAAATACAAGTCCAACATTCAGGTATTACACCTGTTTTCCCACATCATCTCCACGAAGCATCCATTTTTCATTTACCTGAAAAACACGTTTAAAATGCACGTCATCACAATGGTTGGTGAGTTCTCAAATTTTAAAACTTATATTTTGAAACAAATATTTTCTTGGTTCATATATACCACTTCGTCATGGCCCAAAGTCAACGTTCGTTGAAATAGCAAAAATAACATTTAATGACTTACAGTTGTAACGATATTTAAAAGCAAAAAGCCATTTGTTAAAATATTTATTCATCCTTATTGGCATGAAATCAAAAGTCACATTGAAACCAGCCTTTGTTCCACGAAACCCATTAGACCCCTTTCCCTTAAAGAAAGTGTCGTTTTAACACAATTTTTCTTTGTTAATACAAAACCAGTAATTACACAAAGTCCCACTTTATTTATCTCAAAACCTCTTTGTCCATACTGGACCAAAGTTAACACAATACCATTTGTATAAGACCAAGGTCTACTTTCTTTTCACACATGAAAGTTAATTTAAAATTATCCTCGGTCCTTTACTACGACGGATGAATTGACCCCCGTCCCCCATTCGCTTTAATAACGAAAGTGTCAGAAATTCAAAATTTTTATTTTTCTAACAAATGTGATAGTTATAAACTAGCTAAGAATATAACAAATGTATGACTCCATTAAACCTATAATCAAAGCGTACAATAATTCAAAATATTGATCATTTACCCCATCGGCGCGACCGTTGATGATAGGGTGTCACCCCGATAGATCTACAAATATTTCTATGCCTGTTAACAGTTAAAGATTATAAGGTTGCTGTAATTTTCTCGATTTTTGCCCTCGGCAGCCCGATCATGTTATTCAAAGTCGGTCAAATTTAAAGTCATTCCAATACCACAATTATAAAAATAAAACGTATTTTAGACCCAAACGTGTTTTCCCCCAAAACATTTATAAATCATTAAAAACATTTAAAATGGTGGGAATTTCTCAGAAACTCACATTTAGCAGTATTATGTCGGTAAACGCCCAAACACTCGTGTCCTATTAATATAGTACACCTTTTAATAATCCATTCATATTTATAATCTAAGTTGTTCATCCGACTTAAAGTTTTCACACAAACGTTTTATTTTTTAAAAACGTTTATTTTCATTATTTTATTATTTTTGTGTTCAAACGACCCACTGGCGACCTTTGGTTCGATTAAGTCAAAATTGTTTGTTCTCACACAGGCACGCAAGATTCTAGCATATTGCAAACACCTAATTATCTAACTATTTATTCCTTTGCACATAAAACACTTAATAATTAAACAAGTTTATACACATAGATATTGCTATTAATTATTTAATAATACTTATATTAATTAACGATTATTTATTTTTATCAAACTGAAGTTTAATATAACTTTATTACTGAAATTATACATAACTTTATTCCAAGTTTTATAAACTTTATGTTTTTAAACTATTTTTCCGGTTTTGTCGGCCTCACGTCTAATGGCGAACCGGTTATGTTTTTATATAAAAACTTATTGTTTTAAGTATGAAAACACTTTATATAGTTAATACATATAAGTTTTAAAGTTTAGTTTATAAAATTATTTTCATTTCAGTTTCGTTAAGATTTTCATAAAATGGTCATTTTTAACGTTTTCGCGTCATCTTTCGCGACACGACTCGGTTATTGTAAAGTTTTATCAACTTGACCTTATTATATACATGTTCTTATGTAATGTATGAGTTTTTGAGTTTTAGGGGCTGATTCAAAACAGCACCCAAAACTCTCATCGGTTTCGCTTTAAAAAGTCGAATTTTCGACTATTTAAGCAACCGACACTTAAATTGTACCAAGTGAAGCATGTACTTCATATAACACATAAATATTAACAACTTTAAAAAATCTAATACTTAAAATTTCCATATTTGGTGGTGGTGATATCCAAAAATGCATTTTTCACATAAAAGTGTGCATTTTTGTATGTTATTTATATTTATCACACCGATTACATACAAGTTAGCTAATCATTTTCCATTTGTTGAAAACCTTTAAAGGAACCTTAAAAATCAGATTATTTCCTTGTGACAAACATCCACTTTTTGGTGATTTAAAGTTAGTTATAAGTGTATTAAACATGTGTATACGCCATGAAAATCAAGTATGCATATCTAACATCTTTCCAAACCTTAACTCGTATCTTATTTCTCTTCGTCACTTAGAAAAACTGGCATCACGGTATCTTAATAATTAAAAAAACTTCTAACATCTTGAGCAAGATATGCATATGTATATATACATATATACATATACACACATCTACGACACACATACATGCACACCCACATACTCACTGCTCCACACATACTTTCAAAGTTTCCATTATTACATTTGATTCTTGTGTGAGTTTTGTTTGTGTGAACCATCTTAATGTGGAAGAACAAGCTTTACATCAAGGCTTAAAGAAAGCCATAGCTAAACAAGTGGGTTTTTACCTTAATGTTTGAGATGGAAGAGATGGTGATTTATTTGATGTGTGCCTAGTTGAATGCTTAAAAAATTCTTAGATTATTACGTTTAACTCTTTATCATGCAAAGTTTCCTAAAATAAAATATGCTTAATATGAAAAATGGAAGTGTTGGTGGGAATAGGTGTGTTTTACGGTCAAAAGAAAAGGGAAGGAAAAGAAGAAAGGTTTTGGAGTGTTGGAAAAGAGAATGAATGGTTAAATAAGGAATTTTTGGACAAATGGCCATTTGCATGTAATGTAGGCCAAATGAAAGAGTTTTATATTCCCCAACACATCAACATAATCATGCTTATATGGCTAATGGTGGGGTTGGGTCGGCCAAAAAGGATGGGGGTGGGGTATTTTATTTGAGTTTGTTGATAACTAGTTATATCTCATACCCATTTGCATTATATTTATAAAATATGACATGTCATGTGTTGTTTTATGTCAAACTAACTTGACCATTAGATCCACCATAAAATTACCTACAATACTAGTCTAAGATGTAGATTTTTGGAGATAGCTGGGTTCGGGTTCTTACAATGTCCTATATCGGCTTATAATCGCTTATTTTCTAATTTTCGTGAACCGGAACCTTTGAAAATAAGTTTATAACCTATCATTAATATTTTAACTAATAATATATTATTTCAAACTATTTCTGTCATTTTGGAATATTTTTGGACTTTTAACTATACCCGGGTCGTTGCAAGTGTTCGTTTCGTGCAGTGTTCGCTACGCGATAAAACTTAACTTTTTGAACACAATAAAATATAAGTCATATATTTTTGGAGTTTTTGGACTAAAATAACTTCATTGTATTAACTATAATATTTTATTCACATAACAACGGATTACATTAGTACCGGATTAGGCTTAAAATAGCCGGGTGTCACACAAATTGCTGACAAAAGTGCACTCACAGAAGAAAAGAAGCAAAAAATATTTGGCTCCAGAGCATGCAAAGTACAAGGTATCTCCCTACAAGTTCAGAGGATGGACTTATGAAGAACTTCAAGCTGAATGTAAAGAATAGAAAGGCTTCTTAAAAAAGACCCTAATTAGGATCATCCTGAACTTGATTGGAAGGTTGTAAAAGACAGATTAAATGATGAGAAAGACAAATAAATCCTCAAGATGAAAATGGAACTAGAAGAAGCCAAGTTCCATTCCAGAAAAAGAGATTGCTAAATAGGTCATAAGCTCAGGATTGCATACAAGGAGCTTGGTGCAAGCAAGAAAAAAAATTCCAAGTAAATATCCTGGACCAAAAGCTTTATCAAAAATTTAAGTCCGCAAGAGGCAAAGGAAAGCGGCAGGTACTGCTCTAGTCACTTCAACAACTGTTGTAGGGATTAAAGCAAGAAACTTGGTCCTGCAAGCCAAAGGAATGAGACTGGCAAAAGAGGAAGAATTGCAAGCTATCAAGGATATTCACATAGATGCCAAGATGGGTTTTCACTTTGAGATCTAGTATTTGCCTCTATATTCTCCTTCGATAACATCTTCAGCTCAAACATACGCAAATCAAATCCAGTCAAAGATCATCAAATGGAGTAAGCTGAAAAATGGCTCCTTTATTACCTGGAAATTTGAGACAAGTTTTGTTACCTGGAAATTTGAGACAAGTGTATCAAAAAATGGTATATATGCAATATGTACACATGCTGGATGAAGAGAATTTGAAGATGCTTATAGACTTTACACAACATATGGAAGAGGATGACTGTCTAGACGTGGAATTTCCAAAGTTCATCAAAGATTCAGCAAGAAAAAGACTGTCAAGATAATAAAATGGAGCAAAATAACAAATGGTTTTGGCATCATCAGTTCATGGGGAGATTGTTGAACCTAACAAAGAAGTGATGACCATAAACCAAACAACTGATGAATCAAACATCATGTAAGGCCCCGATCCCGGTGCCCTACATTTCATGTTGGATTTACTCATAAACACAGTTTTACAAATCAGAGTTAATTAAAACTTTCGCTGAAATGTTAACTTCAATCATTCGTTACAAAACATATAAACTTGTCTTTAAAACGTATCATAATACATCATCCTTAAAACATCATTATTTCCGTCTTCAGATGCCAGTCGTTCAATCCTTACCATGTGCCGTTCTTATGCTAGCTCCTCAAGCGTATTTACCTGCGTGCATACTAAAAGTCAGCTACGCTAAGTGAATTCTATATAACCATTACATGCATACATATATATATATATATATATATATATATATATATATATATATATATGAAACAAGGTTAAAATAAGAAGTACATTTATCCTAAGAAGTGTAGAAAGTGTGTTTTCACCACTATATCTATTAAAACACACCGAACAAAAAACACACCACAACTAAAATAAAACACACCGAACAAAAAACATACTTTCCATATCCACCGTCAGATCAACATATCTAATGCACCAGATTACTTCTTACACTTCTTAGACAAACTCCACTTCTTATTTTAACCCACCCTATATGTATATATATATATATACAACCATTACATGCATTTATATATATATATATAGGATTGATTTCTTTTGAGAACCGCTTTGAGTTTTAAGAACTCGAAAGAACTCAACGTAACAATATTTTTTTAAAATTTTACACATGTGTAATACGTAAGTGTAAGTAATGTACAAAAAATTACAGTATTATTTTAGATACCGAATCGACCTATTACACATGTGTAACTAAATTTAAACTTGTGTAATCATCAAAAATACTTATTCACTCTCCTAATTAATTTTTTAATTAGATTTATTCTCAGCCACATATTCCGTACTCATTTAATTAAATGTGTGGTCCATATTGAGTTCTTAAAGTTCTTAAAACTCAACAAGGTTCTCAAAATATCCCTTCCCTACATATATATATATATATATATATATATATATATATATATATTATAGGAAGAAACCCGCACGATGCGGCGTTGACGATATTTTACGACCAGGAACTCAAATAATTTTCTTATAGTTTATCAATGATCTTGTGAAATATCGCCTAAGACTTCTGTTATTGTCTTATTCATATCATTGGTAACTATACCGATGATTAATTTACACACGTCTTGTAGTGCATAAGTGCTTTTACAAAACACTAATGGACACAAATGAAACCCTCTTAGAGCATGACTTGCAAATCAAATAAGATCAGCATGTTCACAAATTACAATCTTGAAATCACTTCAAAACAAAACTTAGTTTGCTTTTCTTTTTAACCATTCTTCGTTATCAAAACTAAATTTGGAAACGATTTAGCACAAACATGTCGTCCACCAAATTCATAATTTTGAACAACTTTTAGAGTTCCAATCGACACAAGCTAGAAAAGAGACGGAAACACAAATAGAGGGATTTTAGAACATTAATAAAAACTTTTTATTTCTCTTAAATTTTAAGCAACCTACATTCAACGCATTCAAAGTACTAAATAGATCCATATCAAAACAATACCCACATTTAAGATAAAGAAAGAAATTAACTTCAAAATAAGAGTGGTAGATGCTAAAACTCCAATACGCATTGTTATCATAATAAAACACTTATGGCTTTCAAATAGAAAAATACACTATACGAGAACAAAATGCCCAATTGGAATTTGGGACTATCTAAATAACTTCAAACCATAATCTACAAATACATGATTCAACAGGCACGCCAATTTGTATATGCAGCCTAACAAACCTTATGAAAAACTCTAGGCTATTTGCTTTTATCTGAAACCCTGTGTCCAATATTTTAGCACCATCCGTCCTTGTTACAGAAACAATTTCAAATGCCCTTGCAGATGAATAACCAAATATACCGAATCTGAAATACCAAAAATGCCCTTGTTACATAAGTTATAGTAAAAAAATATGATTCTATGTCACAAAATCTGATAACCGAGTATATATAACCTGATAAGAAAAACCAGATCGAAATAATCAGCCCATAACCAAAAAACCTGTACCCAACCCAAAACCAGATCAAAATAACTGGCCCATCGATATAAATATATATACAAAAAACATATTGGTTAACAAAAAACGTATTGGTTACCACATTAAAAACATACATGTAGTTGAGTCTATATCTTATTGCTAAGCGTACCCTAAATTCATTCAGAACCAAAAATCAAAAAGTTTGTTCTTTGGTTTTCTGAAAACTGCTAGGTTTGTTTTTTTTTCTCGGTTTTAACAAAGAGTTCGGTTTTGATTTTACCATTTAGGTCCTCAAAGGAATATAAAAAGACCAAATAATAAATTTTAATGTTCATGTTCGCTCGTTAACGGTTATGCATGTGTTCATTTGTGTTTGTCCATTAATATTCTAAACAAACGGCTTACGAACATAAACGGACAAACGTTTCACTTTTATCCAATGCAAAGTCGACCAACTATTTTTGTGCCACCAACTGAGGTCTTAACCACAGATTTCACCATACAACCCTTGGAACAACAAATCTTATCTGTTATCTAATTTCACACTTAGAAATTACTTTATATGCTTAATTTTCAGAAATCCCAAATATATCCATGAACTTAATATATAATATGTGACCTGTTAGTAACCCAAATGCCAAAAGCTTTTAACTTTTGACAACTTGCAGCATCCAAACTAATAAAAAAAAATATCTTATTGTTGGTTATTGCTTCTTTTTGGGTTTTTTTTCAGGTCGGTTAATTTGCCATTCCGTTTTTGGTATACAAATAATACCAACTTCTTACATTTCAATTTTCAAAGTTCAAAAATAACATCCTTACTTAGGCCAATTCCGGTTATGATTTGAATTTTAGTTTTAAAAACTGCATTTTTATGGCCTTCCATTTTTATATACAAAAAAAAAGGATCAAAATTTCTTACATTTCAAAGTTAAAAAGAAACTTACGTAATGCTTCAAACAAGAACTATCAAAAGGGACCACCAATCTTTTCTGCAAACTTCTGAATGTTGATTCCTACGAGGAAATGAAAGTAAAAAACAAGAAAGCTTTGTTTGAATAAAGTTTGAGGTGAATGAATACTATTAACTTAATTTCATAATGTTACTTATATAGTCAAACAATATGGAAGATAAAGGAATTTGCTGGTCAGTGCATTCCGACCTGAACTCTTTTGGTCTGTTACCCAAACCACCCAACTTTTCATATCTGCTGCAATGAAGACTCTCTTTGACACATGTATCTAGGATCTGTTTTTTTGATCAATACTCTCTTTGACACGTGTACCATTGTTTTTAAATACCTAGAAATCTAAAAACCGGTTTCAGTTTTACCTTCCCACTATTTAGACTTTAGAGTTTTCCGGACATAAACATTCTAGTGATCTTTTCTTATAATTTTCTCCACATGAATTTACCACATAAAATAAGACTTGCTTTTGATTACAGCCATGATTAAAATACATAAGGGTATTTTAGTCTTTTTACCTGAAGCACTGTAGTTTGTTGCAGTAGATGCCACAAGGTCAGTAAAGAGTTCATAAGGTAATTGCTTTGGTTTAGCCATCCCCGCCTAACAACATCATTAGCTTTAAACTACAAACAAAACTTACAAATGTAACATTAAAACACATTCACATTACACATCTCAAAAGTAAAAATTAACTATTTGACTTACATTATTAATAAGATCAACAATAACCAAAAGCTCCTGATGAGCCAACTGCAGAATCTCAATCATGTTCAGTGATGGCCACGGTCGGGATGATTATGCATCTTTTGAAGAAGATGCGGTTGTGTCTCCTTCCTGCTGTTTTCTACCTGAACCTTCTCTCTCTTCAACCCATGTTATTCACCGTATTAAATTCTCTCTGTTTATTTTGATTACTTCAAAACAGTTCACAAGGAGTTTGTCCAAGAGAGTTAGTCAACGCCCATCCATTTCTTCAATGTGTTTCACTGAATAAAAATAAAGAAAGGAATATTGTAAATAGACGTCGAAATGGTACAAACAATTCATAATTTCTAGTATGTTGCTATAAATTAACCCATGTTTTACTACGGACATACGTTTAGTATGATCAAGTGGCTTATTATAAGTTAATAACCTTGTTTAAAACTTATCTAATAATACCTGCAAAAGCAAATGGGTCGGGACGAACATGGTAACATGTCACAAAGGGTTTTGGTCAGAATGGTTAGTTAGTGTGGTTCGGGTCAGAATGGATTCTGACCATAATGGGTACTGGTCGTAATGGGCCATGATTGAAAAGATCTCATGGAGCAAACAACAACAGTTGATTATCAGTTATCAATCATTCTAATACAAATAAATACTTTAATAATTTATGTGTTGTCCTAATCAAAGAACACATGAATTGTTTTAGAGCATCATAAACAATTCTACCTAAATAAAAAGATACACGTGATTAAATTATGAATGAATTTAGACTTCAGACTCAAGCTGGCAACAAATGTCCTAGTTTCTTGTTCATGGTTAGTTTTCTTTAACATGTTATGAATCATCTTTATTTTCATTGTTATGTGTTAGGTTTCTTTTAGAGTATGATTGGCAATCAGGTTTCATAATTCACAAAGTATAGCCTTTTTAATCCTAAATGCATATTATCAAGCAATTAACTTTTATAATGCTTATAACACATATTTGTGTCAAATGATCCTTGCATACCATAAAAGGTTATAACATGATTTTCATTGAACACAATGTAGACACTCCACATAGAACAATGGCCCATTCAAAAATGCATGAATTGAAAATTTTAATTCAAAACAGTCTAAATATTAAGAAATATTGATCTACAACATCTACACATTCATCAACGACTTCATGAGTCACTGAAATATGATTTAAAAAACCTAATAAATAACAAAAATCATCTTTGAGGTAAGTTTTTTTTTTATTATTTCTAAAGGTCTCTAATTCTTGGAGGTGAGGGTGATTAAGATCTGTCAAGTGTAATTGGAACCTGAAATGGAAGAATTGATATAAACCAACAACGTTGACAATAATAAAAAAATTAGAACCTGAGATGCGAAGTAGCAGAAATCATATATGTGTTTCATCATCACTTAAGTTTCCAGGTTTGACACTGAATCATAGATTTAGGGCTAAAAATTCAAGTTCCAGCCCTCAATCGATCTGGTAGGGTAATCCAACCTTTCAATAATAAGCATAGCAATGATTTCATCTTTTAATTGAGAGATAGAACCAAAGATTGAAAATTACAAATTGTCAATCTTACCAAAGATATATACACACACACATATGTGTCCGAAGATACATAGTCGTTCATCTAACCTGCTCACCTCACTGCTATCCTCTTTACTGCTCCTGCATCTTAGCTACTTAATTACGGAAGCACATTGAGGCTTGCCCTCTCACGTACTTACGTATTGCCGCTTATTTAACGAAGGCACGTATAGGCTTACCCTACCACATACTATCGTCATGCCACTTAATAATGAAGGCACGTATATGCTTACCCTACCACGTACTATCGTCATGCCACTTACACCCTTACCAACTTGTTATCACTTCTACCACACTCTAACTCAACTTGTCTACATCACACTTCTTATCGTTACATTAGTTACATAATAAACAAATCACAACATAACATTCATACACACTGCTTATTACCTGGCAATCATTCACTTTGGCGATACGTGCAATATCCAAAGATCGTTCACACACCGACAAACGTTACTTTCCCTGTCGATACGTGCAATATCCGAATATCGTTCACGCATCGACAGACATCTATATATATATATATATATCACATCAAACATTATAGCATACACTTACCACTAGGGGTGTTCATCGGGTCAACCCGTTTGGGTTTCGGGTTAATCGAATCGGGTTAGTCAGGATTTTCTTAAAAAATATCTAACCCGAAACCCGACCCTATTAAGGTTCGGGTTATTCGGGTTTCGGGTTAGTCGGGTCGGGTAGTCGGGTTAATCGGGTTGGCCATGTTACTTTATAAATTGAAGTTGATTTTTATGTTTGTAACTCATGGGTTACAAAATTTCTCATTCCACTCAATTTTCAATTTATTTCACAAGTAATTATCTTATAATTACATACATATAGGCTTGTAAATGAACCGAATAGACATGAACAAAGGCATGCGTGTGTTTGTTCATTTAACTTTAAATGAATATGATCACAAACACTTAATCAAACAAATTTTTGTGTTCATGTTCTTTTGTTAAAAAATGAAAATGTTCGTGTTTTTTTATGATTGTTCATTTACAATCTAAACGAACAGTTCACGAACATAAATAAACACAATTAAACAAAGATAAACGAACTTGAAGAAACATGTACATACATTAACAAACGCAAACATACATAAATGAACATTAATGAACGCATTTAAATGAACACAAATATAAACATATTATGGTGATATAATTTCTAAATGCAAATAATATTTAATAATTTCTATTAATATGTGAATGAACATGAAAGAACGTAAACAAACTTAAATGAATGTTCATAACCGAGTGTTCACGAACATAGATGAACGAGAGAACATTTGTTCATGTTCGTTCGTTTATTTTAGAAGAACTTCTAGTCTTACAGTTCATGAACAAGTAGAAGAATAATTAACTCCTCTATAAAACTTTCAGTATTGACTTTTTAGTGCTTATTTAACATTTTCATTATTGTATTTGAAGTAAAGTATCATCACTAATCAGGTTATTCGGGTTAGCCTGAGACCTGATTATTTTCCAATAATAAACCCGTAACCCGACCCTATTGACAATTCAGGTTATTTGGGTCAACCCGAATAACCCGATTAATACTTTTTGACCCTATTTAACCCGACCCTAATTAGCTTATTCGGGTTAGGGTCGGGTCGGGTCAGGCTAATCGGGTATTTTGGACACCCCTACTTACCACTTAAGGTAAGTGTATTCACACTTCACATCGAGTATGCACACATCCCCGAAAACATACCAAGGAAGTGGGGCTAGAAACTCACCTGGGTTCTGTTACGTTCTCCTTTCACTGTTATTCCTTTCTTTAACTGAGCTCTGCTAACTGTATATTAATCACTCGTATCAATACTCTTCCTAATCACATTATTCATGTTCAGCCAAAATGGCTAAGTCTGGTCTATTCTAGTAGTCTTGTTTTAGAATACAATATACTCAGAATATTTTATCCTTAAACACTTGAGCATTTGAATACAATGTTTTTCTTTTATTTCATTTGTTAATCCTTCTTTCGTTCTTTTCTTTTGTATTCAAACACCCCATACATGCTTAATCTTTCTGTATTTGAATGCATATGTACATTTATATGGTAATGTATTCAAAGCACACCAAGTGATCGATCCTAAATATGTATTCAAGTCCTATATGCATTCGATTATACATATTGCTTGTGGGTCACCCTATATAATCTATCATGGATGAGAGTGACCATGTAATCGTTAATATATATGTGTATTCGAATGTATATAACTGTGCACGTATCCGAATGTATCATATGTAAGCGAGCCTCATTGTATGCGAATGTACTACATGTATGCGAATGGTCTATTGTATGCGAGTCATGTCATGTATTCGAACATATTCATGTACGTGAAGTTATTAATGTAATCGAATTAGACCAAAGTATTCAAATCCTTTTATTGTAATTGAATGAGCTGAAGCTGTTCGGCCATTTTATCACTATTATCAATATATTTCATGATCTTAACACCTTATTATGGTTCGGTATTAACTCGTAAATGTTTCTGTAACATCCTAAAATTTATAATGTTGAATAAAGAAAGTTACGTTTAGTGATTTCCGCGTTATTAATTAATTAATATCGAGTAAAGAACGGATCATGAATTTAGATTAATTGAGATGGGTTAAATGAGAATGGGCTTTAGGTCCACGGGCTTTAAGGGATATAAATATCCCCTAAACCAACCTAAAACCCTAAACCCTCATTTCATTTCCATCATAATCTCTACACACTCCAAAACACACACACACCACACACCGCCATATACGGCCGGCGGCCGAGGGAGAGAAACGAGCAAGATCCGAGAGAGAGTAAACGATTAGTTGTGATTAAACAAGTTAAACGAGATCCAAACGAGCACAAAAGGTATGTTCTTAACCTTTAAAGTTTATGTTTATTGAATGTCCTTAAGCTTAAAGATCCAAGCTTTATAGTATATACGGGATATATATACGAACGAAATGGTTAGGGAACGTTAGTGGGTGATGTCGAACCATAACAAGGGTATTAAAATCGCCAAAATGCTTGAT
The DNA here is from genome assembly GCF_021521415.1 of Bidens hawaiensis. Lineage (NCBI taxonomy): Eukaryota > Viridiplantae > Streptophyta > Magnoliopsida > Asterales > Asteraceae > Bidens > Bidens hawaiensis. Next base: position 90,845 of record NW_027505438.1, on the reverse strand, counting down.
AAAAACCAAACCCGTAGCTGAACTGGGCAACTTCGCCTGCGAACTGGGCAACTTCGCCTGCAAACTGATAACTTCGCCTGCAAACTGGTAACTTCGCATTCAAAGCTTAACTTCGCTACGGCCAAGTTCGCCTAACTGATAACTTCGCCTAAGGCCAAGTTCGCCTAATTGATAACTTCGCCTACGGCCAAGTTCGCCTAACTGGTAACTTCGCCTAAGGCCAAGTTCGCCTAATTGATAACTTCGCCTAAGGCCAAGTTCGCCTAATTGATAACTTCGCCTACGGCCAAGTTCGCCTAATTGATAACTTCGCCTAAGGCCAAGTTCGCCTAACTGATAACTTCGCCTAAAGCTAAGTTCGCTTAAGGTTTAACTTCGCCTAAAGTTAAGTTCGCTTAGAAAATAAATTAAAAACCTAATGAAAAATGTGTTAAGACAGTTAATGGAAACAAAATTTTTCCATGCTAACCTGGCAGCTCGACCCCAGCCAGGGGCTCTGCCCCTTGGACCCTGCTAGGGGCTGCCGCCCATAGATCCCGCTGCCAGGGGCGCTGCCCCCGGACCCCCGTTCGTTGTGGGTCATATAAAGATAGAAATACAACATGAGTAGTAGTAGTTAATTGATACGTGTAAATATTATACAGTTAGCCGTGCACAGCTCAAGAAGGGAATAACTATTAACGGAGAGCGTAACAGGATTCAAGTGAGTTTCTAGCCCCATTTATGTGTTATGTTTTCGGGGCTGTGTGCATACTCGATGTGTTGTTAATACATTTATCCTAAGTGATAAGTGTATGCCATATGTGATATATGTGATGGATATGAATGATTGCTTGTCGGTACGCGAACGATCTTCGGATATTGCGCGTACTGTCAGGTCAAAAATAAAGGTACGAATATTATATATCGAAGATGTATGAACATTACAAATGAATACTTGTCGGGGCGTGAACGATCTTCGGATACTGCACGTATCGACAAGAGGTATGGTTGTTAAATGAATGATGTAAAGAACGTCTAGAGTGTTCTTATGCTATAATGTAATTATTGTATATGTGAAGTATGTGTATACAGGTACACGAAAGGTATGTGAGTTCTACGTTCGACATAGTAAGTTAGGATGGCAAATCCCTCTAGCTTTTGTCGGACATAGCCTCGGCTGGTGATGGCGTAGTTAAGGACTGCGGGCCTTATACGTAATGTAGATGATAGATGTAAACGTAGATAGGGGCGAGCTATATGTATCAATTCTGTGAGCAGCGATTGAACTGAACGTAAAAAGTGCATCCAGCAGGAATCGAACCTACGAATTTGCCCGGTTGGGCGCTTTAACCATTCAGCCATGGATGCAAAGAGACTCAGCGAGTGAACTAGGTTTTGGTATTCCTTCTTGAGCTTCTATTTCTTCCGTTAAAGGAGATTCGAGAAAAGATGGAATAAGAAGACGTGTTTCCAGAACGAACAAGATACGGGTTGAGAAGGGGGAGTTAGCAAAGTTAGACAAGATTGGAATGGGCATAGGAACATGTATTGATGTACCATATCGGCTAATGCTCCCAGGTTGATGCGATGTATTCCACCAATTGACTGAAGACTTGATTATGGGTATATCGATCGGTCCAGCACGGATTGAAATAGGAACCGGCCTTATACGTGTTACAGATAATAGACGACAACGTAGTTAAGGACTGCGGGCCTTATACATAAAGTAGATGATATATGTAAACGTAGATAGGGACGGTGGGCCTTATACGTGTTACAGATAATAGACGACAACGTAGTTAAGGACTGCGGACCTTATACGTATTATAGATAGGCATCAGCATAGGAAAGGAAAGGACTGTGGACCTTATACGTGCTGTATTTGTATTGTGGTAGCATAGGGGAGGACTGCGGACCTCGTACGTGCTATGATTTAGGTTGCAACATAGGGAAGGACTGTGGACCTTGTACGTGTTGTGGATGTAGGATGTTATAGGGAAGGACTGCGGACCTTGCACGTACCATAAATGGTGAACATAGGTAAGGACTGCGGACCTTTTACGTGTTCACGACCTTGAGTACAGGTATAGACGGCGGACTATGAGCGTACTCCCGGTAGATTGAGGTTAGTGATTGTAGATATGTATGTATGTATGGTAGTAAGTATGTATGTAGAACAGAAGGGTAACTAGTTAGGTATGGATATGTATCTTCGGATATGTATGTATGTGTATGTATTGTATGGCGTCCGATTAACTAGAACTCACTCAGCGTAGCTGACTTTTAGTATGCACGCAGGTGAGTAGAATGAGACAACTAGCTTGAGCGGGCACATGGTGGGCGAATAGGAGACTGGCATTTGAAGACTCAAGATGTTTTAATGTAATTGACGTTTATTTTGAAAGACAAGAATGTTTAATTAAGGCAAGTTTTGGATTGTTGTAACGTTTCATGAAAGTTTTTATATTCCGCAAAAGTTTTAATGAACTCTGATTTGTAAGAACTGTGTTTATGAGTAAATCCGACGCTAAAGTAAGGCTACCGGGTTCGGGGCCTTACAGTTTCCCTAACCGTTTCCGACCAAAACTTGACCCGTGCAACCATAAAGCTTGGACCTTTATGGCTTAAAACGTTCAAAGCTAGATCTAGGGTTTCTTTATGAGCCATATATAACCATGGGTTCGTTAAGTTCATTTCAAACATCAAGTTTGTAACTTTATGGTTCATTTAGACCTGATCTACTCTAGGGTTAAGTTTCACAACAAACCGTTCATAAAAAACGTAATCTTTAAGGATAAAGAACGTACCTTTACTTGTTATAAGGCTACGGTTTAGCTTGGTTATGAACTATAATCTTGTATCTTGCTTAAATATCCTAGATCAATGAATATTTATCTTGGTTTTTGGTCTTGGATCTCCTTCCTAGCTCAAGGCCGTGTATGGTGGTTTGTGTGTGTATTTTGAGTTTGTAGAGAATTAGGAAAGATTGAATGAGGGTTTTCGGGTTTTAGGGAGGTTTAAGGGGGTATTTATACTCTCTTAAGCCCATGGATCTAAGGCCCATCCCATTTTTTATTCCATCTTTTAATAATCCAAGTCCATACTCTTTCAACATACTTAAAGTTAATTAAATATTTAACACACATTTAAATAAACGAAACTCATTTCCTTTTATTTATTATTATAAATTTTAGGATGTTGTTACACATCAGTTGTTCCTCATTATGTTTTTGTCAAACTGTTGCTCCCAAAACATCTGACCAAGTAAACTGTTGATATAAAGAACTGAATACAAAACAACTGCTCAACAAACTATTGAATATCCAAAAGACTGAATACAAACAAATTGTGGTTCAAGCATTAGTTGTATCAACAAAGATAAGTAGTTTTTATAGGTTTCTTTAAAAGATAGTTGTTTAGATTAGTTCATCGGTAGTTTTTAACAGAATTGGTTAGATGTCACTTTCACCTTTAGCTCATCAATAGCTTAATATTTGTATAAAATGAAGAAGAGAGTCTCTTCTTCATACTTTACACGCCACACATTCACTAGATCATAGTGCCTTTGTACAAAAAATAGTGAATGATATGCTAAGGTTGAGGGGGATTACTTTACTTAAATACAAGTCACTCGAACCAGTTACGCTGTTTGTTGTGCCAGTACTTTATGAATACCATTTCTATGTGGTTGTTTTCAATTTGAAAACAGGTACGATCGAGCTGATTGACAACATGGCTAACGGTGATATATCAACAACTGCTCGCTTTAAATCAGTTCAAGAAAAAGCAAAAGTTACCAAAAAAGCTTTGGAAATAAATACAAGGGTGTCCCAGAAAACTGGTAAAACATTTAAACATTATGTAAAACTGATTTAAATACGTTCTAATACGTTCTTATAGTTTTAAATACGTTGATTGTCTACAGAGGGATATTTTTTTCATGTACTTATTGAAAAAGAAGCACCTGATTGCACCAAGGTTGGAGATATCAGAAATAAAAAGGTTGCAGATGGATTGGAGAACGAAAAACAACGGCCTCGATTGTAGTGTCTTCGCTATAAGACACATGCAAACTTACAAGGGAAAGTATCCATGGACATGCGGATTTTATAAAGAGTGTCCAAAGCAAAAACGACAACTAAACGATTTGAGGATAAAATACATGTCAAAGGCGTTACTGTCCGATATCAACAAAGCCAAATCTGAGTTAGTTAGACTGGCAATGGAATATGATGCATTGTCTGATGACAAAACACTGTTCAGTTTCAAGAAAATAACTGCTAAAATTGATGAGAGGCAAGATGAATAGAACTGAGGTCAGAAGATCGGGAAACCTTGGTATCTTTATTATCTTTGTATGGAAATGACTACTTTTATCTTATTATGCTTATACATTCTACCAGAAAAAGATATAGTTTTAATTATGTTTTGCTAATACGTTCTAATACATTTAATACAATCTAATACATCTATCACTAAAATTTATTAACACGTTCTTATACGTTCAAATTAAAAGATAAAGTTTTAATTAGGTTTATCCATATAATTTCTTATATGTTCTTATATTTTTAAGATGCTTCTAAAACCCAAACCACGTTCTTATACGTTCTAACTAAAACACAACTATCTTATTTTGCTTATATGTATTATCAGGCCTTGATGTTTTAGTTGTATTAACTAATTGTTTATAAGATAACATAGAGTTATTCATCAAGTAAACAAAATCATTAAACATAGAAAATAACATACCATAAAAACATAGAAAGTTATCAAAAACCACAAAACACATAAAAAAAAGACAAAAACCACACAACAATTATTGGGCAATCATAAAACACAGCCTAAATTCAGTTTACTACATGATAGATTTAAGAAACTCGGTCTTTAATTCAGTAGAGCAGTTCAGAAGTTTTATCTCCTTGCACAATTCTTTCAACTCGTCTACTTCCTTTTTCCTTGTGCCAACCAAAAACAAAGCACACAAATAGTTAATAGTACTACCAGGCATTCTTACTAGCAAGTTTGTTATTTCATCCTTCATATCCATGTTTACACCAGCTGTTATGATAAGTTGATCGTGTAAAGCAGCACGATTCTTTGTATCTTTAAGGATCTGTGCTTGAATTTGTTTTAATAGCAAATCCTTAGCTGATGAAGAAGACGATGAAGATGAGGAACACTGACAATCCATATCTTGGATGATGAATTTCGAAATTTGTGTGGGGAGGTGAAAGGTGTGGGGAAATGAAAGTTGTGGTTGTAATTAATATAAATACATTAGACAAAAAACGTACAATAAAATAAATTATTGGGAATAGTGAAAGTCTTTTAAATATCAATAATGTGTTTGATAATTTAAATATCTGAAAGAGGGAAGGAAATGATAACTATGAAAAAAATTTACACGTTCCATTAACACATTCTAGAAAAACAAGGTCACATAATAACCCTACTGAAATAACATATGTATTTAACTAAATTATGCAATAAGTTAAATCCACAAAGCAATTATAAGAAAAGTGAAAGAAACAACAAAAATTAAATTTACAAAAAGAATTAATTACAAGTTCCATTTAATACATTCAACTACTCAAATTGGAAAAAAAAATGGTAATGCAATCATGCATACTTATGAGTTAAATATGCCTACATATAATTATACTCAATTCAGAGATTAAGTAAATAATGTAATAACTTCATTCACCAACCAAGAATCTTAAAAGTCTATAAAAAAAGAGCAAACACAACAAAAACAAACACACACACAAAATATTGAAAAAAATAATGGATTCCGGAAATGTTACTATGAAGAGCATCTTTAAAGCTCGAATCAACATTGAGCTTGAAAAAGATTGCAATCGGCTACGAGCGATTGAAGATACAAAGGGAAGTGTGAGAGATGAAGTGACCAAAAGCAATGATATGTACCAAGATGTTCTGAAACAACCTGATAGAACGTTCAAGACAGAGGCAGTCACCTACCTAGAAAAGCAAGCTTCATGCTATAGTCAGCTTCATGATGTTCTTGAGAAAACAGCTCAAAAGGTGTTGGTGAATAAGAGAATCAAGCTTGAAGGGGCCCAAGATATCCTTGACAACAACTAGGGTTAGTGATGACTGGTGGTGTGGGGGTTGTTTAATAAGTTTAGTTGGATTGTCTTGTGATGTGGTAGGTTTTGGCTTGTATGAATCACTTCCGAAACAGTTAATATAATATCTGTTTATTTACGATGCGTTATTCAATAAAACAAAATACCTAAAAAAAACATTTACGTGTTCTTAGACGTTCTACTACAAAAAAAAACAAAAAATGTAAAAAAGAAAAATATAAACAAAACGAAACAGCTAAAAACTATTCTTCTTGGAGTCGGGGACAAGTTCGGCTGTTATGACCCAGGGAGGAAACGGGAGGCAACCCACGGGTCAGGCATCGTCGTCCAATCCGGCGCGAGGCCGAGCATTTGTGATGGGGGCGAACGAAGCACGCCAGGACCCCAGCGTAGTGACAGGTACATTCCTCGTCTCTGATCATTACGCTTCTGTATTATTTGATACAGGCGCCGATAGAAGTTTTGTTTCTGTTAAATTCCTATCGATTGCAAACCTTCCAATTAGTGAAACCATAGAACCTTACACCGTAGAAGTCGCTAACGGTAAAACCATGATAGTTAATCAGATAATTCGGAATTGCCCTTTTATTCTGAACAAACAATCCTTTCTGATTGACTTGTTACCGGTAGAATTGGGTAGTTTCGACGTGATAGTGGGAATGAATTGGTTAGCACGTAACAAGGTAGAAATAAACTGTGAAAAGAAAATCGTCAAGATCCGGGTGTCGGATGACGAAGAGGTATTAGTGCAGGGTGAGAAGTCGGGCAATATGACACCGTTTATATCCCACCTCAAGGTGTTAAAATATATACGCCAGGGATGCGTGGCATACCTAGCGAGCCTGACGGCCACGGATCCTGAGGAAAAACGGGTGGACGATATCCCGGTGGTACGCGAATTTCCACAAGTTTTCCCAGAGGAACTTCCTGGATTACCGCCAACCCGACGGGTCGAATTCAGTATCGATCTATTACCTCAAGCTGGCCCTGTTGCTAAGGCCCCCTACCGACTTGCACCATCAGAGATGCAAGAATTATCCAACCAGTTGCAAGAATTGTTGGATAAAGGATTTATACGTCCTAGTTATTTCCCGTGGGGTGCACCGGTACTATTCGTGAAAAAGAAGGACGGAAGCCTTAGAATGTGCATTGATTACAGGGAGCTGAACAAGTTGACAATCAAAAATAGGTATCCTCTCCCCCGAATTGATGACCTGTTCGACCAACTGCAAGGTGCGAGCTATTTCTCAAAAATTGATCTTAGATCGGGATACCATCAGGTTAGAATTCAGGAGGAGGATATCCCAAAAACCGCATTCCGGACTCGCTACGGCCATTACGAGTTCTTAGTTATGCCTTTCGGGCTAACAAATGCGCCAGCAGTGTTCATGGATCTCATGAATCGAGTCTGTAAACCCTACCTCGATAAATTCGTCATCGTGTTTATTGACGATATTTTGATATACTCGAAGAGTAAAGAAGAGCACGAGCAACACTTAAGATTAATTTTAGAGCTTCTAAATCAGGAGGAGTTGTATGCAAAATTCTCCAAGTGTAACTTCTGGTTACAAGAAGTGCAATTCCTTGGTCACGTTATAAACCATCAAGGAATACACGTTGATCCAAGTAAGGTTGAAGCAGTTAAGAATTGGCAAGCGCCTAAATCGCCAAAGGAAATCCGCCAATTCTTAGGTTTAGCTGGATATTATCGTCGATTTATAGAGAACTTTTCCAGCATCGCCCAACCTTTAACCCTTCTGACCCAAAAAGATCGAAAGTATGAATGGGGTGAAGAGCAGGAAACGGCGTTTCAAACGCTAAAACAAAGATTGTGCCAAGCGCCGATCTTAAGTCTCCCCGACGGAGACGATGGTTTTGTCGTGTATTGTGACGCATCCCGGAGAGGGTTAGGATGCGTGTTGATGCAAAATAATAAGGTTATAGCCTATGCTTCTCGACAGTTAAAAATACACGAGAAAAATTACACTACTCATGACTTAGAACTGGGAGCAGTTATCTTCGCACTTAAAATCTGGAGACATTATCTCTACGGTACAAAGTGCACCATCTTCACCGATCATAAAAGTTTGCAACACATATTCGATCAGAAAGAACTGAATATGAGGCAACGAAGATGGGTCGAGTTGTTAAGCGACTATGACTGTGACATCCGTTATCCCCGGCAAGGCTAACGTCGTAGCCGATGCCCTGAGTAGGAAGGATCGGGTTAAGCCATTGCGAGTGCGAGCACTGGAAATGATAGTCCAGTCGAACCTTTCGGACCAGGTTCGAGTCGCTCAACGCGAAGCGTTGAAAGAGGAACAATTGGAAAAAGAGGGACTTTACGGTAACGAGAAGAATTTCGAACAGCGCGTGGACGAAATTCTCTATTTCAAAAATCGGATTTGGATCCCGACCCTCCATGACCTTCGAGAACTAATCATGGACGAAGCGCATAAATCGAAATATTCCATACATCCGGGATCGGATAAGATGTACAAGGATGTGAAGGAGTTCTACTGGTGGCCGGGTATGAAATAGGATATAGCCACATACGTTGGCAAGTGTACGACGTGTGCGAGGGTTAAGGCGGAGCACCAGAAACCCTCGGGGATGTTACAACAACCGGAAATTCCCGAATGGAAATGGGAGCAAATCACGATAGATTTTGTGACACGTCTCCCTAAGACGTCCCGTGGACACGATGCAATTTGGGTAATCGTGGATCGACTAACCAAGTCGGCACATTTTATTCCGATTAGAAATAATTATAACACCGAAAGACTTGCGCAGATTTATATAAATGAAATTGTGTCTCGTCATGGGATACCCATCTCAATCATCTCCGATCGAGATAGCCATTTCACCTCCAATCTTTGGCAAGCTGTACAAGAAGCGCTGGGAACGCGTATTGATCTAAGCACAGCTTACCACCCTCAGACCGACGGTCAGTCTGAGAGGACCATCCAAACACTGGAGGATTTGCTTCGTGCATGCGTACTGGATTTTAAGGGAAATTGGGATCAACATCTCCCACTCGTTGAATTTTCCTATAATAACAGTTACCATAGCAGTATAAAGGCAGCACCTTACGAAGCATTGTATGGACGGAAGTGCCGATCACCACTCTGCTGGACTGAAGTGGGCGACACACAGGTTATTAGATCAGATCTGGTCCAGGAAACGACCAGCAAAATCCTTGAAATTAAGAACAATCTGAAGGCCGCACGGGATCGGCAGAAGAGTTATGCCGATACCCGTAGAAAACCGTTATCATTTGAGAAAGGTGATAAAGTGTATTTGAAAGTATCACCTTGGAAAGGAGTAGTCAGATTTGGAAAGGCGGGGAAGTTAGCCCCTAGATACATTGGACCATTCGACATTACTGCAAAAATCGGTCCTGTAGCATACCGATTAGAACTGCCTGATGAGTTAAGTGCAGTTCACAACGTGTTTCACGTGTCAAACTTGAAAAGGTGTCTGTCGGATGAGACATCGGTGTTACCACTAGAGGGTGTCCAATTAAACGATAAGCTTAATTTCGTAGAAGAACCCATAGAAATAGTGGACGGGAAAATCAAGCAACTTAGACACAATAAGATCTCGTTGGTCAAGGTTAGATGGAACTCGCAACGAGGCCCAGAATATACATGGGAACGAAAGGACGAATTTCGGAAGAAATACCCCCACCTATTTCCTCAAAAGGAAGTAGTTGACGCGTAAAATTTCGAGGACGAAATTTTTATAACGGGGGGAGAATGTAACGACTCCGGCAAATTCAGGTATACCCTAGCCGGAATATACCATTTATGTGTTATTTAATACTGAATATATAAATTATAATGTGTTTATACGAGTATATAAGATTCACAAGTATGAATTATACTCGAATGTACAGCTAGTCGTATTGGAATTACGATTAACCGATGAACGATTATTGAAACCCGATCGAATCGGGGATTACATTATAGACGAAATATATGATGTTTAGTAAGGTTTACGAAGTATTAAGGCTACGGGATAAGTGAATTATAGCACAGAAAAAGGATTTCGATTTATTGGTACGTCGGTACAATAAACGAAACCTTTAACATCAAACCAAGCAAGAGAAGATCGATTAAGCCGAAAAAGATGCACAATGACCGACAATATGATGTGTTGAGTCAATAAATGTCATGGTTTAAGTTTTTAAAGTTTTTAAATCGGTTTTATATAAATTTTATTTTTAAGCCGAAAAACGACCGTTTTAGCCTCGTTTTAAGCCGAATTAAGTGTTTAACCGAAAAACGAACTAAACCAGATTATCCACAACATTATCCGGATTACACAATCCAAATGTGTGGCCAAGGTTTGAGATGTGGGCCCCACCCCACACCATACATGGACCGATCGGTCCATTTGGTGCACACACACATTTCATTTTCTTTTTTCTAAACTCCCAACTCCACATTTCTCTCCATCCTCCACACATTCAACCAAAAACCCTTGATTTTTAAGAAGATCCATAAGGTATAAACATGTTATTATGGTTTAATCTTGGTTTTTAATTCCAAAATCTTGAGAAAATGAGGTTTCAAGTGAAAAATGGGTGAAAACCCGAGATGAAACCGATTCTTGCATGATCAAGTGATGTATACAAGTTATACAAGGGATCTTGGTCCAAGAAAGGAGTTAAAAGAGTCAAAAACGAATTTTTACGGTTAAAATCTTTGTTTTGATGTCTTAACCGAAACCATGAAAGAAATGGCTTGATTGTGGGTATAACTTGCTTGGTGTGGTGTTATTGTGCTTGTAGGTGTTATATCTAGTTGCTAGCAAAGGCTAGAAAGCAAGATCTTTGCGATCTAAAGCTAGAAACACAAGGTAGTTCGGTTTTTCGTATGATTTGTGTGATTTGGACAGATTGTGGTAGACTTAGAGTTGGGTCATGAAATTTCACAGAGATGATCTACACATGAAAATATGAGATCTGTGAAATTTTGGTAATTTTTGGATAAAGGATGAATATTTGGTGAATTTAATGCTCGGTTTTGGCTAAAAATGGTGAAAAATAGCTAAACATCATGAAAAATTCTGGAAAAATTCAGATAAGCTTTTTATAACATATAAAATTCACACACAAAATTTCAAGTCCATTGGAGAAGTCTAAGTAGGCTTTTTGGTAAAACGAGTTCTAGGGTTTTCTAGCTCGGTTTTGGTGAAAATGGCATGAAAAATGAGTTTTTGGTTCTGTAAAAATTACTGGGAACTATGTGGATGGCAGGAGTCATCCCAGAAAAATTTGGGATTTTTCTATGGTCGTTTGGTATTTTCGACATATTTGGTGTTTAAATGACGTTTAAAAATAGATAAATAAATGTTAAATATAAAAATTAATTCTGGAAATATTTTTATAAAATTCCTTACTGTCAAAAACTGATTTGTGAAAAATTTCAAGATCCGAGACTAAACGGATAATTATTTGTGCTAAACAGAACATAAAAACAAACTTTTAAAGCTTAAAACGCGGTAAACCGGCAAAGTTCGCCTAAGCGAGCTGACTGGTGTATAAAAACCCTAAAAATGGACTATTTTCATGAAACTAAGTTAATCAAGTAAAAATAAATCATCCGAAAGTAATTCGGATGATTTGGGTAATTTTACCCGATTTAGCAGTTTCCGGTATACTAAAGACGGAAACGGGCCCCGCGGCCAAACGGGGTGTCTAAACCGAGCTCTAATTTCACCACTTTAATTAAAATATCAGTAACAACTATTTTCGGGTCGTATGTGACCAAACTCATTTTTGAAAACATAAAGACGGTTAACCGTGCTAGGCACGCAAAACGAGAAAACAAACTAATGGTAATTTTGACTAAAGAACTCTAAGTGATATCACAATCTAAGTCCTGAGAAGTGTTTCGGGGTTAACATTGTCCCCGGATAGTGTACGGTACTGGGTTAACAGTGTCCCCAGACGTACCGGTTAACACGAATTTAAGTAATATTAATAGAAATTGTGTAGTAACGACTTAGGGATCGTATTACAGATCCGGACCGGTAGCTGTGCACAGTATTACATCTTTGCTCACAAAAAGGTGAGTTTCACGAGCCCCTTTTTATTGAACTGTTTTAAATATTTTCCCGGAGCGGAAAGCATGTTTTTATCAAAGTGTTTAAGTACATGCCGATCGCATGGAAATGAATGTATTTATATAATGTTTATTGTACGGGAATCGTACGGTAATGTATTAAGATGGTAATTGTCTGAGTTGCTAATATTGCAAGACCCGAAACAGTGTTCTGGGTTAACAGTGTCCCCAGAGGTTATTAAAAGTATTTCTGGGTTAACAGTGTCCCCAGAGGTTATTAAATGTGTTTCTGGGTTAACAGTGTCCCCAGAGGTTATTAAATGTATTTCTGGGTTAACAGTGTCCCCAGGGGTTATTAAATGTATTTCTGGGTTAACAGTGTCCCCAGAGGTTATTAAATGTGTTTCTGGGTTAACAGAGGTTTCACTTGTATGCTCAGCATAATTACATCTTTAATTTATGATTATTAAAATGATTTGTCATGGTTTATTTAAATTAGTGAAACTCACCAACTATTCGTAGTTGACCCGTTTCCTTTACATGCTTTCTAGGTACACCCAAATTGGAATGAGTGATACGTGCTTGATGATGTGTGCTATTTTGTGGAAGCTTAAGAGTCTATATTTTGTATTAAACATGTTAACGTACTATTGGTAAAACTTATGTGATAACGCCTAGTCGGTAACGAACTCGGAACAATGTAATACGTTTAAATTATTGTAGTGGTGTTTTCTTTATAAGCAATGCTGTTGATATCAGATGTGTATGTTGCATCCCGTTTACGTTTCCGCTGCGGTTACGGGGTGTTACAATAATGGATTCCGGAAATGTTACTATGAAGAGCATCTTTAAAGCTCGAATCAACATTGAGCTTGAAAAAGATTGCAATCGGCTACGAGCGATTGAAGATACAAAGGGAAGTGTGAGAGATGAAGTGACCAAAAGCAATGATATGTACCAAGATGTTCTGAAACAACCTGATAGAACGTTCAAGACAGAGGCAGTCACCTACCTAGAAAAGCAAGCTTCATGCTATAGTCAGCTTCATGATGTTCTTGAGAAAACAGCTCAAAAGGTGTCGGTGAATAAGAGAATCAAGCTTGAAGGGGCCCAAGATATCCTTGACAACAACTAGGGTTAGTGATGACTGGTGGTGTGGGGGTTGTTTAATAAGTTTAGTTGGATTGTCTTGTGATGTGGTAGGTTTTGGCTTGTATGAATCACTTCCGAAACAGTTAATATAATATCTGTTTATTTACGATGCGTTATTCAATAAAACAAAATACCCAAAAAAAACATTTACGTGTTCTTAGACGTTCTACTACAAAAAGAAACAAAAAATGTAAAAAGGAAAAATATAAACAAAACCAAACAGCTAAAAACTATTCTTCTTGGAGTCGGGGACAAGTTCGGCTGTTATGACCCTGTTGATGACAAACTTTGCATTCTTTATAAATCTTCCCAGAACGATCTATAGCTCTTTCTGGGATTTAATCTTTTTATGTGACCCGCGGTCCTTGTTTTTTATACCACTAGGCACACGGGCGGTCACCTCTGACGGTTGATCATACCCTAGAATAGCAGCAAACTTATTCCGTTTTGATAATGAGTTCTTTTGTATCTTGTCTTATCGGCTTGTTTGATCATTATATTCATTTGATCCCCGACTTTAATTAGTCCATCAACATCAGTTACATAGCTATTTATAAGATACTCACCGGCCAATGTTATTTCCCATGAGATCTCTTTAACTTTTAAATTTTTGTCGTTACTGAAACTTGAAATTGGAGCAGTTCTAGGATTAACACAAGCATCTCTCTTCCAACGATCCACCATGTATTTCTTTGGAAATCCTGTAACTCTGAACAAATTTAAAATATAAAGGTTGTGTCGACACAATAACCCATAATGTTCAAATCTTTTGCATGCACATGAAATGGTCGAATCAATTCCGTCCTCCCTATCCTTCTTAAACAAAACCTAACAGACAAAAAATATATACGCGTTAGACATTCTATTTCAAAATCAATATCTTACAAAAAAAATGTTTAAAACATTCTTCAACGTTCTATAAATAGAATCTTTAACTAATTCATACCTCCAAACAGCCTGGGACATATGCATTAAAGTAAAATACAGAAAACCTCACAATATCTTCTTCTTCGGTTGATTTCACACATGCAACACCGCTTCTAATATGATACATTTCATCTTGGAAATCATTAAAAATAGCCTTTGTATACATCAGTTATGCTTCCTTCTCAAAAGGGTTTTCACTAACTGGATCTGGATGCGTGTACCTTGTATCTTGATAATTTTTCCTACCATTGCGCCTTTGAATCTGCATACAATGATCAAAATGACTAAAGGGCTCAACTAGTGATAACTGTGAGTTAGAAACTTGACAAAAAAATGATTTTCACTTTCTGATCTTGATGTAGTTTCTCATAAGACCAGACAACAGTTCATCCATATAATCAGCAGGAATCCAATCATATCTCATTTCAAACATGTCAGACAACCATTTATTTGTTTCGGGATCATATTCCTTCATAATAAGTTCCCATTGTGTGTCGAATTCGGATTGAGAAATAGCATCCGTCCAAACAATGTCACATATTTTACGTTTGAAATCTTCATTGTTACAAAGGGCAACACCAACCTGGCGTTACAAAATTAAAAGTTTGGTAATATGGTCAATTTCAATAAAAAAATGTTAACAGGTTCTATATGATTACAAATGAAAAAAAAACTAATAAAATTACAAAATATGGAATAATACGTTCTTATACGTTATAAAATACACAATTAAACATATTGATGCATGCTAATTTGTTTAGACATTCTAAAACATTCTAACACGTATACAAATATGAAGTTAATATACTGATGCATGCTAATATGTTTACACGTCCTAAAACGTTCTAACACGTTTAGAGTATATGTAGTTACCATAGTGATGCATGCTAATATGTTTAGACATTATAACACGTTCTCATACGTATGCATAATACTTTAATACATTAAAAATAAGGTACCTTATCGGAAAGTTTTTTCATAATGTGCCACATAAATAACCGATGGCTCGAGTTTGGCAAAACAAAGGAGATTGCTTGCTTCATAGCAGGATCTTGATCAGTAACAACCACCTTTGGGGCAATACCAAAAGAATCAAGAAAAACTTCAAAAACCATGAATAAGATTAAATAGATTCAGATGATAATAACGCAACACCAACTGTAATATTTCGACAGTGATTATCAATGACAGTAAATGGTACAAAAACCATAGTGTACCTATAATAACAAATTTATAGAAAAAAAATAAAAAAAACATATGTAAAATATAAAAAATTTAAAAACAAATGTATTAAATTGACATACTTGTTGGTCTTGAATGTGGCATCAAATGATATAATATCTCCAAAAGCCAAATAATTTTTCTTTGAAATCTCATCAGCCCAAAACAAACTATCTAACTCATAATTAGTATTAACAGTATACTAAAACGAATAACCATCAAAACAGTTTTTCTTCCCACTTAACCTTTGTACAACCATTTCAGCATCATACTCACCAATATAACAAGTTAAACTCTACTTGAAATTCTTACAATCGTCTTTTGTAGACCCAACTTCCTCAAATCCTCCATACTTTGTCCTCAGAATATTAAACGCCTTAACAGGACCCAAATTCAATGTTGACATCTCATATATAATATCTTGTTGTACATGAGTCAACTTTCTATTTGATCAAACAAAATGCATATCATTTGCATCCACCATTTCATGATTATGTCCTTCGACAAAATCATTTATTTCAAACCTCAAACCGTCATCAAATTTGAAAAATTTGAGCTCGACAACCACACCGAATTGTTGGTCTTTTCCTTCTTTTATAATACGATCTGTTGGAACCATATTTTTTAGCCATTGAATCATTACTGTTTGCGGGTTTGTGACCTTCTTTCGAACAGGTAAAATATTTAGACTTTAATAAACCGTCATTCATGTACGAACCTCCTTTACGAACACAAAAACCAGCTTTCTTTGCATATTCACAATAGAAATCATATGCATGATCAACAGATTCAAAAACCATTCCTTTTAAGGGTTTACAAGATGCATTAACATGCGGTATAACAAGATCTGATGAAGGATCAAATAAACAATAACAATTTAAGTCATATAAAATAACCAAATCTGATAACACGTTCTACTAGTACGTTTCGTTAATACGTTTTAAACAAAAAATCATCCACTTTAGAAAAACACGTTTCAATTTTACTTAACCCAATACAAAACTACAGTTAGGTGGTTAACATATCAAAAAACCGCCCCTAAAAACATCTAGTTACAGGTTACAAACAACTACTAAAAATATATATTAATTAAAATCTAATCAACATGAAAAAAAAATTTTAACAAATTAAAAATATCAGAGTAGATTAGTAATTAATACGTTCTAATATGTTCTAACTAAAAAAAACGAATCCTATTCACGATTTGCTATGAAAACACATAATTTGAAGTCTAATCGAAATACAATTACTTTCCAACTATACGTTCTAATACGTTCTAAATAAAAAAAACAACAATCCTATTCACGATTTGGCAATAAAACACATAATTTGAAGTCTAATTGAATCACAAACTTGATAACTATAAAACACAATATCGATCATAAATTTAACAGAAAAATAACCTAAAAATCGCAAAAAAATTAAGTTATCAGTTGATTAAACCTACAGTATACAACTAAATATATCAAAATCGATTAAAATTAAACCTAGAATTACTTATGTCACACCCCGACCAAAGGCGGCGGAACATACGGGCGTAACGTATTGATTGGACAGTAGTTCAACAGACACTTATTAAAACGACAATGAATATTTAATTTCATTAACATTAAACACGTACACAAATTCAATAATTATAACAATTACATCATATTCTTGTATGTTGAATAATATCCTAAGGTCAAACTATTGTCTTTCAACTTGAATAATATCAACTACTTGTACCTGTATCATGTATGAAAATAGAGTTTGTCAACACGAATGTTGGTGAGAATCCATAAGTTTTAGTTTTATTGATATATAGACAAATCACAATTCATATGTAAATGATGAGTATTACAATTCCTATGAAAATGTAAACAACTAAATAGATGTGGACCTGTTCTTATTGATACGAAATCAAAGTACTTGGGTAAATGTATGATCATACTAGATGAGGATAGATGAGGATGAGATACCAACCACAAAATATAAAATAAACAATTAAGCACATAGAGCATTATCATAGAGCATGCAATAATCACACATAAACATATATTGAATTGTGTTATAAATAGATAAGTAAATAAAAATGAGTAATTTAAATAGGGTATACATGCCACCCCCAAAATTTAAAATATGAAAAAGGGGGATATGTAAACTCACCTTTGAGATTAAAGCCAAACTTGAAATGACAACAGAAAGCACGTTAAAGAAAATGAACGATCGAACCTCACGAACTATAAATAAACAAAATATAATAATTAAAGACTAACTAATGGGATTGGAAAGTTTAAAGAATACTAAATCTAATGTATAAATATTAAGATAGAAACAAGGAAAAGATAAAAAAGGAAGATGAAATACAAAATCAGTTTTTGGACAGCAAACTGCTCTGTTTTGATTAAGGTATTTAAAATATCAAACAATTTTATTATAAATCAAGACTTTCCAGTCTACTAAATTAGAATGTTTTGAACAACCTTCATACAGAAAAGTTTTGCAAATTCCTAACCTAAATAGGCCAAAACAGTCATATAAATCAGAGGGTATGAAATTGCGCACTGTTTTTAAAATATTTATTACGAATTCATAGGAATGAATTAAAATGCATAAAAATAGTTTTTAGAACTGTATTTTATTGAAGTATATCACAGAATTTGGTGTTTCACTTTTTCAGTTTGTTATAAACAAGATATGTCTCTTTCTTTGAAGGCTATATCTAATGTCAAAACTGAAATATTGCTAATAGCAATATTCTAACGATTTTGAAAAGGATTTTGATGAAATAAAATTATGGATTTTTTTGGATATGATTATATAAAATTTATTAGCATATATCATCAAAAATCCTTGGGTCCTTTGAACAAAAAAATAATGATTCAAAACAGAAAAATAAAGATGTTAGAACGTTACAAGTGTGACCTTCGTATAATCGATCATCTCCTTGTGTTCTTTGTCTCATCCACCCTATACACCATGGTGTATGGATAATGTGGATTCCTAGACAGGATTGTGTTATGGTCATATGACCATTTGATTAACTAGTATGAACAAGAATTTAAAATAAATAGAAATAAGATGAAGAAGACTTGAATAATTGAAACCCTACATTTGAAATGGAAAAAAAATAATCTCTTGAACTTGTCAAAGAGTGGTGCAAGAATGAAAGGGGTGGGAGTGCGTTCTTATTTATACTAAAATAAGAAGGTTATTCTTTAGAATGTTTTAATGATAAAATTGATTATGAGAGTGATTTGGGGGAGGAGTTTGACCAAAATTTGAATGGTGTAGGAAGATATATCTTTTAAAAAATAAATAACTTTAGGTAAAAATAAATGTGACAAAAATAAATGTGACATATCTAGATTAAAATGGTATACTTTGGTTATGCATCAATAATGTTATTTATGTGATATTTGAATAAAGAAAAAAACATGAGTATTATAATTTGTATTTATATACATATGAGTAATGATTAATATTATTAAATAACTTTATGAAAGAAAAACTATTACGTATATATGTAGCATATGGGTATACGTATAATTAACTGAATCACATATAAATTTTAAACGAGTCGGGTTTTCGGGTCCGAAAATGACGAATGTTACAACTTACTTTGATTCTCGTAATATATGACCTTAAGATCAACGAAGGCCGTCAAAGTTAATCGAATAAGAAAAATCGCCAATTGTTAAGCAGTTTTTGGACACGTGACCAAATAGAATAAAATAGGGTATATACAAAAACGGTTTGTAATTATACAAGCGCGATTAACTTTTAAAAGTAATGTAAAAAGACAAAAACACCCTTCTATTAACTTATGTGATCAAATTAATCAAATTGGTAATCGATGACAGGAAACCCCGCGTACGTAATGTACGATAACCAATTTTTGTATTGGATCCTTATATATATATATATATATATATCATTAAAAGAAAATTAAAATTCTAATATATAGCAAAACTTGAAATCCAACACATGTACTTTTCCATTCAAAATTGAAAGATAATACTAACAAGCTGACGCTTGCATTTCAATAAGTTGTATCACATGTCTTGGACTAATAATTTTTATTTGACTATCAAATGTTGAACATACAATTTTATCGCATCAATATTTTTTAAATATAACACACATTAACAGACACACACAATAACACACACACTAGCTTTTATTGCTCATATTACGGGGTTGTTTTACATTATTCGTTACTAATATTTATATATATTTTTTAATTATAATTTTATTTATTATAAGAAAGTTAATAATATACTTAGGATTTGATGATGAAAAGGTTTCACAAATAAATGAGATGTTATAACCCGGTTTAAAAATTATATAGGTTTGATGAAACCCATGACCTGCTTATTTTTGTTTACTATAAAATTGTTTCACAATTATAAATAATATATTTATTTTTAAATCGGATATTAGTTTTTAGCGTGTCCTTATTTTGTAAGATTTCATATCAAATATTTGGTAAGATTAATTTTTAATTTAGTGAGAATTTATAACCCGTTTAAAGACTATCTGGGTTTGGTGAGACCCATACACGTGAATTCGGATCAAATGCATTAGAAACCTCCATTTACTAATAATGCAATCTAGTGGCTTGAGAGAATGCATGAAGCAACCATAGAGCTTTTAAAGGTTTCGTTTTTATATATTTTTGATGTAAGATATATATATATATATATATATATATATATATATATATATAGGGGAGGGTTAACGTACAATAATAGGTTATCATACATTAAGTACGCGAGACCCAGCACCACCCGATCCTGATTGCAATTAAAACTACGCGGTGGCATAATTGTAATTAAATTAAAAAATACTTCTCGCACAACATATCGTCATTTGCTGCAAGCCTTCAACCATAATCAAATCATCCATCAAACTAAAGCATAATCAAAATCGATAAACTCATTATCGCTATAGTTTAATAATATTCAAATTGATCAAAAATTGTTGATTTTTATCAATTGAATTGACGTGTAAGAGGCTTTAGAATCATCAATCGATTATGAAATTGCAGAATAATACACTTAATTGAGCTATGATTAAGGTTCATGTTTAAACGTTCTACACAAAACTTTAAACGTTCTGGACTTTTTGTACAGAACTTCTAAACTTTTTGTACATAACTTCTAAATTTTTTGTCTAGAACTTCTAAAGTAAAAAGTTTAGACCAAAATGAACACAAAAAATGAACAAAAAGTTTAAACGTTCTGACCAAAATGAACACTAAAAATGAACAAAAAGTTTAAACGTTCAACTAATACGTTCTGACCAAAATTACAAATTTAAAAGTTCTGACCAAAATGAACACTAAAATGAACAGAAAGTTTAAACGTTCAACTAATATGCTCTGACCAAAACCACAAGTTTAAACGTTCTGACCAAAATGAACACCAAAATGACACAAAAAGTTTAAACGTTCAACTAATATGTTCTAACCAAAACCACAAGTTTAAACGTTCTGACCAATTGAACTAATACATTCAATTAATTAATCGATTGAAGTTTAAATTGGTGATCAATTGGATCAATTTCCAGGTTAATTGAACAATTAGGTTGATGTAAATTGATCAATTCTCATCAATTTTGATTATCATGTACAAGTATATGATGTTTTGTGTGAAACCCTATGAAACAGCAGACGATGGCTATGAATGAAATTTGATTATGTTTCTGATCTTGTTATGCAATTTAGGAGTCGATGTATGATTGTGGTTGAAGAGCGAAGGATTTAATTAGGGACGGAATAGGATTTGAAGAAAAATATAATATTGCCACCGCGTGTTTTCATAAATCGACGATCAAGACACTCGCGTACCTATTGTACGATAAGGGATTATTGTATTGGATCCTTTATCGATATTATATATATATATATATGTATGTATATATATTGTTAGAATCGATTGTGAAATTGTGAATCATAAAATTGACAACTTAACCAATATTATGTTTATAAGTCGTTTATACATTGTATGAAAAATAATTAAAACTAGTATGTAAGGCCTCGTTCCCGGTAGCCCTACTTTAGCGTCAGATTTACTCATAAACACAGTTCTAAAAATCAGAGTTAATTAAAACTTTCGCGGAAACGTTAACTTAAATCATTCGTTACAAAACATTAAATCTTTTCTTTGATACCATACCACAAAACATTATATTTAAAACATCATTTGTTCCATTTTCAGATGCCAGCCACTCAATCCATGCCATGTGCCACCCTCATGCCAGCTCTTTGGTCAAATCACCCGCGCGCATACTAAAAGTCAGCTACGCTGAGTGAGTTCTAGTTAATCAAGCAACTTATCGTACAACCACTACATGCATTATATACGTATCCGAATACACATAGCCTACTATCTGACCTACTCACCTTACCACTTAACCTCTTATTTACCCCTACAGCTTAGCCACTTTAATAACGAATAACGTTTTGCCACTTTGCTACTTTAATAACGAATAACTTTATGCCACTTTAATAACGAATAACGTTATGCCACTTTGCCACTTTAATAACGAAGTCACGCATAGGCTTGCCCTACCACGTACTAACGTCATGCCACTAACACCCTTACTAGACCCTTGCTACTTTTATCACACCCTACCTCTATTTGTCTACAACACACTTTATATCATTACATCATTTACATAATAACCAAGTTACACCACAACATTTACATGCTAATAAACACTTGGGAATCATTCCCAAATGACGGTACGCGCAATAACCGAAGATCGTTCGCACACCAACTAACGATACCTTCCTGTCTACACGTGCAATATTCGAATATCGTTCACGCACTAACATACATCCATTCATAACATATTTAAATATATCACATCAAACATTATAGCATACACTTACCACTTAAAGTAAGTGTATTCACACTTCACATCGAGTATGCACACAGCCCTGAAAACATAACAAGGAAGTGGAGCTAGAAACTCACCTGAATGCGGTTACGCTCACACTTAATGGTTACTCCTTTCTTGAGACGTGCACGGCTAACTGTATAACAATTACACGTATCGATTAACAATCACTACCCATATCACGTTTTAAGTCTAATTATAACCCACAACGAACGGGGGTCCGGGGGCAGCGCACCTGGCAGCAGGGTTCTAGGGGCGGCAGCCCCTAGCAGGGTCCAAGGGGCAGAGCCCCTGGCTGGGGTCGAGCTGCCAGGTCAACTTGGAAAATTTTATTTCCATTTATTGTCTTAACACATTTTCCATTAGGATTTTAAATTATTATTTCACCGTCTCAATCTCTTTAACGAATTAAGCCTAATTTGTATCAGATCACAGTCTAATTCGTGGTCTAGTTCGTTATCCAAACTTAGCGAATTGGTGAGTAACGAATCACGTGATTCGTTATCTGATTCGTCATCATACATGATCTGCTTCGTTAGATTAGTTCGTTAACTAATTCATTATCTTGACATAACCAACTGGGTGAGTGACGAAACTTAACGAACTACTTAACTAACTGCCTCCAGTTCATTATCTCTTCTTAACGAATGGGCATAACAAATTGCTTGCTAATTCGTTATGTCTCCGCTAACGAACTAGGGTTAGGGTTCTGACATTCTTTCAACCTCGTACACGCTTTTCCGGCGCCCTCATCGCCGGAAAACCGGGATCTCGCCGGAAAAACGAGATCTCAGTTATTTCCCACCGATCTTCACCGTTTTTCGTCCCGTTCGATCCAGATCTGAGCTAGGGTGATCCCTAAGCTCATCTTTTGGTCGGTTTATACCCGATTCCATCCGGATCTCATAACTTTAACTGTTTAAGGTGTCGGCTCGTCGTTTCGCGACTATATCTAACGAGTTTGATCTCTACAATATCATGCTATCATTACCTCGGGTTGACGCTCGGTTTCTTCTTGCTATTTCGGCTAGAGAGAGAAAATAGGATGAGAGAGAGCTAAGTGTGTGTTTTGGGTGGTGTATGGAATATGTGTAAAATGAATTAAATGGGTGATTTAAGGTTTATATAATTATGGA
Organism: Bidens hawaiensis; assembly: GCF_021521415.1. NCBI lineage: Eukaryota > Viridiplantae > Streptophyta > Magnoliopsida > Asterales > Asteraceae > Bidens > Bidens hawaiensis. Next base: position 67,361 of record NW_027505438.1, on the reverse strand, counting down.
TCATGAGCTTAGGCCCATGATCTTTCCCTCTTTCCTTCATAACCCAAGTCCATAACTCATATCCATTTAACCCAACACTAGCCCGACTCATAATAACTCGTATTTTTATTTTATTTACCGAACGAAATTTGGGATGTTACATAGTAGCGGACCGAAACATAACATCAACGGTCACATATCCTTCTTATATATGTATACATCTAGGGATGGGGCAAAATCGGTACTGGTACCAGTACCGGTACCGAAATCGGTACCGATTTGGTACCGACAATACCAAAGTTTTGAGTTTCGGTACCGGTACGGGACGGGACCAGTATTTCCCGAATTTTTACCGTCAATCTCGGTCCCATACCGGTACATGTACCGAACCGAATATTTCGGTATCGGTACCTATACCAAGAATTCACGATTTTCAGGACCGCGATTTTCAGGACCGGTCGGTACCGGTACGATCCCGATCTCATCGCTATATACATTTAAAGTAATATGTATATATTTATTATAAATTTCTCACTATTCTCAATATAATATTGATTGGAAATGCTAATTTTTTGATATTAATATACAACTTTTTTAATAAACTACATAATGTTCCACTTGTAGGATTTATTTGTGTAAAATTCCAAATCTAAAATATATTTTATATAGACAAATTTTATAGGTTACATGTTATAATTAACAATATAAATATTTTGTAATTTTGAGAACATGTAAAAATATGATTAATCGACAAAGAACCTTTTCTAAGAAAAAGAATACTATTTTGAGGTTTATAATATATTATATTTTGCATTTTTAAACGGATGATGCATTTCAACCTAAGAGATCAAGTTAAACACCAGTTTTAAAATTCTAAAACTTTCTTGTAGTTTTCAACGATATAGAATTAAACTAACTTAACGTTTTGTTTTTATATGTTTTCTATATTTTAATTTACCAAGATAAAATTAGGAATGTGCAACCATTAACCAAACAAAATTGATGGTTATGGTAAAGTGAATATAATTAATTGACCATTTGGTTATGGTTACGGGTAATGTGTCTATGTTAATTGATTTTAAACGAACTGAACCAAACCTTCTATGTTTGTGTTTTTCCAAATTTTATACCTTGATTTCAATATTTTATACCTCTTTATCCAACTTCGAATATTTAAATTTATGTTGCAACTATATATGACATAGCTTGAAAGTTGTAATGCCATAATCAAGCTTGAAACAAACATATTTCAACTTCGAAATTTCATAATTTAGCTTGGATGTAGCACCATAACCGAACATTTTCAACTAGAAAAAATAAAATAAAAACATGAAAATTACATTGGACAATCAACCGAAATTATGCAAAACGGCCCATAACTGACAATTTGATTAGATTATGATTAACGAGTTTTTAATAATCAAATTGAGTCAAATTTGCACATATATATTACACTAGCTTGAGCCCCCGTGTTACGTGAGTATATTTAAGTTTTTGTTTTTAGTCGTTTTGCTATTTTTATATTTTGTAGTGATTTGCTTTATTTTTTAACGTTTTTTGTTTTGATTTATTATGTATATACTGGTTTGTTACGATCATTATATTTTTTTAACGTTTGGGCTCTTTCAATTAACATGTGTAGGTTTTTTTTAAAAATTTTTGACGAACGAACATAAACGAACACAAACATGATATTTTTTTTAAACAACAAACATGAACACTAATATTTGTCTTATGAAAAAGGGGCGGTTGATTTAGATAACGATGGTTGCTGATGCATGAGAGGTGAGGTTGACGATGGTGGGTGGTAATCAAAAGTTAACCGGTAGTGTAGAGGATAGACCGGTGATGGAGAATATGTAAAAGAGATATATTAAATTAGAGTTTGATGGTGAAAGTGTTTTACAAATAAATGAGATGTTATAACATGTTTAAGGGATATCCGGGTTTCGTGATAATCATGTCCCGCGAAAATTATTGTTTGATGATTAAGGGGTTGTTCATAAATAAATGAGAAATTATAACCCGTTTAAGAGCTATTCAGGTTTGATGAGACCCATGACCCGTGAAAATTATTATTTGAATATGTAATTGTTTCACAAATAAATTAGATATTATAACTTATTTAAGGACTATCCGGGTTAGATAAGGCCTATATCCGTAAATTCAGATCAAATATATAAAAAGCCTAAATCAAATAATTAAATGAATTGGAGAGCAACCACAAAGTTACACGTAGAATTTTTTTTCCAAATTTCTTCATTAAATATTATATTTATTATTCTTATCTCTCTAGTATATTTAGTTGTACGAAGTCACTCTACTTGCTTTTTCAACTTGAATTCTCACTTGCTTAAGTTATACACTTTTAACTTTTCTTTTTAAACATATTTTAGCGCTACCAGTGGCTAAGGGAGATTGAAAGGCTAGTCTATTCTAATAAAAGACTACTTAATTTTGCCACTTGTCAATCTCATGTTTCTTCTCATTTTTTTTTTCAACATATGGTCCCTTATTTTTATGTCATTTCAATATATGAATTCAAATTTATTTTTATTAAAGGTAAATCCAAATAATTCATTCATTAACATTAATGGTGAAATAGAAAATTAAGGAAATTTTAACATTGAAGTTTCAAGTCTGTTAGAATAAAATTTTTAAGTAACACGTAATTGCAATATCAAGAAAATAAAGGAGAAATCATTGTCAATGAATTTGAATTTGTATGTTAATAAACTACAGACTGATTTTAAATTGGGACTCGAGCAACAGTGCATAATATTTTATATAAAATTGGTTTCAAATTTTTATTTTAAATTCTCATATGTATTTGAACCCAAGAAAATATGTATTTTCTTAATTTTCTCCGAACATTTTATATAAATATTACAAACATAGAGAATACCTATTACATAAATTTTAATGTTTAGTTTTAATTAATTCATTGACTTTTTCAGTAATATATAGAGTTTTATCAATAAGAAAATAAATATTTAATTTTCAATATTTTTTTCCATAACTTATACCAAAATGTTTCAAAACATATATTTTATTACTTGATTTATATTTTTCTTATACATTCAAATATATTTAATTTAATATGCCTTACAATACAAATTACTTAGTTAAAAACATTCAAATTTAAAATTTTAAACCAAAAAATCTTTTTCAATATCATCCACTATATTCGCTTTCCAAAAATCATTTAGAGTATTGAAACCTAGATTCATAGATTACCGTTTTCGTTAGGTTTTTACATAATTTTAATATTATTTAACTAATTAATTTTATTTTTATACAAATACAATGAATTGAGGTTATGTTAGTGTTTTCAGTTGGTTAGTACAAAATTAAAATGTTTATTATGATTTACATTCAAAATAATAAAGCTATACACAAAATTTTAAAAAATTACAGTCATAACATTTATTATAATGTAACTGAATAGAAATTTATATTTTATTTTTCTTATTATTTGTGACTTGATCATGTTTCTCATTACATTTTATGGATATTTCATATATTTCATTTTCATATTAATTGTAAGAATAGTTAATCAAGTTAAAAGTTATTTACCATGCTTTTTATAATAAAAAATCTTTGCTTCTTCTTTTTTTTCTATAAGTTAATATATATATATATATATATATATATATATATATATATATATATTGATTAATTAAGTATTCCAGCAAACGAGGTGTACTATACTAAAAGACTTTTAGTAATTAAATAGGAGGTATTATATAATCTGTTTAACATACAATTTTGCATTAGGCAGTTTATGTCTCTTTATGTCTGTGCGCAATTATTACCTATTTGTTAAGTGTACATTAGGAGAATTTTTATAAGACTTTTTCATCAACGTCTGTTTGTGGTGTGTTTGCGTTGGTGCTTTGTGTTTTGTTTTGCTTTAAATAGTTACAGTTAATTGTAACCATAGACGAAAGTAGTCATGTCAGTCCGCTGAGATCGTGTCCAAGGACGAGGGGTGCGGGAAAGGGTTTGGGGTATAGTTTGCGCGTGGCGTCATGGACTATAGGAACTATGAGTGGTAAATTGTTAGAGGTGATAGATGCTCTTAAGAGATGTAAGGTCCATATAGCGTGCCTCCAAGAGACTAGGTAGAAGGGGCAGAGAGGGGTAGAGCGAAATGGGTACAAGCTATTGCATTCGGGGGCGGATGGAGTTAAAAATGGGGTAGGTTTTCTACTAGCTATAGAATTGCATAAGAATGTGATTGAGGTGAAAAGATACAACGATAGGGTGATGGCATTAAGGTTAGTGTTAGGAGTCGAAGTAGTGGTTGTGGTTTGCGCTTATGCACCACACGTGGGACTAGGAGACCAAGAAAAGAGGGAGTTTTGGGATTGCCTAAATGGAGTAGTGAGGGCCGTATCTAGGGAGGAGACCATTTTCATAGCAGGTGATTTCAATGGTCATATCGGTAAGGATAGTGATGGCTTTCAGATAGTTCATGGAGGTTTTGGTTTTGGGGATAGGAACGAACCTGGTAGGGATCTTTTAGATTTTGTAGTGGCCCATGACCTAGGTATTCTTAACTCTTTCTTTAGGAAGAGGGATTCAAACCTAATCACTTTTACTAGTGGGGGAAGGAATACACAAATCGACTATATCTTAATGAGGCGACACGATCGAAGACGGTGGAGAGACTGCAAGATGATACCGGGGGAGACCGCAGCAGCTCAGAACCATTTACTGGTGGCAGATGTAGTACTGAGAGAGAAAGTGACTACGATGGAGAGAAAATGGTGGTCTGGGATAAGATGGGGAAATTTGAAGGGCACCAACATTACGTTGTTCAAGGACAAAGTCATCTCGACGACAACAATTCATCTTGTTGGGGACGCAAACAAGATATGGGAGGATATCGCAGCTTCCATCACTCAAGTGGAAAAGGAGACGCTAGGGGTAACGACAGGCAGGACAACTGGGAACAAGGAATCTTGGTGGTGGAATGAGGATGTGCAGAGCAAGATCAAGGATAAGCAACAGAGTCTCAGGGATCTTTTAAGGTGCACAAACAAGGGGGAGCGTTGGAGGTTGAGGGAGAAATACAAAAACGCTAGGAGAGAGGCGAAGAAGGCGGTGACAGAGGCAAAAAAACACAGCGTATAGACGGATGTATGCACGTCTGGAAACAAAGGAGGGGGAGCATGATATGTTCAAGATTGCTAAAGCCAGGGAACGTAGAAGACAGGACCTAGGAGTTGTGAAATATATAAAGGGAGAGGATGGGTGTGTCCTAATCAAGGAACCAGACATTAAACAAAGATGGCAAAATTATTTTAACAACCTTTTTATGGCAGACAGACCGACCAACGAGAAACAAACAACCCTGTTGCGTAGAGACAACAAAGGAATAACTCCTACTGTAGAGGTATCACACATGTAGCACTTAGGAAGATGGGAAGGGCTAAGGCGGTTGGTCTAGACAACATACCGATTGAGGCTTGGAAGTGTTTAGGGGTTGAAGGAGTTCAATGGCTAACTACTCTATTCAACCTTATTTTCAAGAATGGAAAAATGCTAGACCAGTGGAGGAGTAGTGTAGTAGTGCCCCTATACAAGAACAAGGGACACGCACGGTGTTGTGGAAATTACAGAGGAATTAAGTTGTTAGGTCATACTATGAAATTATGGGAGAGTAATTGAGACCCGAATTAGGAGAGAAACGCATGTTATGGTTAACCAATTTGGTTTCATGCTAGGAAGGTCAACCACGGAAGCGATACACATACTGAGAAGATTAATGGATAAGTATAGGAAGAAAAAGAGGGACCTACATATAGTATTCATCGACCTTGAAAAACATATGATAGTGTGCCACGTAGACTAATTTGGGATAGTTTAGAAGGTAGAGGGGTACATGGAAAGTATATAGACTTAATTAAAGATATGTATGATAGGACTAAAGCTAGTGTTCGTGCGCTAGTAGGAGATACTAATTTTTCCCGATGGAGATGGGACTCCACCAAGGATCGGCGTTAAGCCAGTTTCTTTTCACGGTAGTCATGAATGAGCTGTCCAAGTCGATTCAGGAGCCTGTCCCATGGTGCATGCTCTTTTTAGATGATATTGTGTTAGTGGCTGAGACTAAACAAAGCTTGAACGAAAGGCTAGAGGAGTGGCGGGTAGCTTCAGAGGATAAAGGTTTAAGAATTAGTCGTTCTAAGACAGAGTACCTTTGTTGTGACTTCAGTGGTGTTGGTGATAGCGAGGACACCCAGATCACTATTGAGGACAAGGTGGTTCCGCAGATAACGAAGTTTAAATATCTACGATCGTTTGTCCAAAGCAATAACTTTAGTGTTAGTATGTCTTTGTTATTTTTTCCTGTGAATTACATTCATATGAAATGAAACAAATCGTTTTATTATATTTTAATTTTCGATTATATATGTTGCTTGAGTATACAACTTTTAATTGAAAAGTATAAAATCAATTAAAAATTTTTCTAACACAGAATATTAATGACAACAAATTTATCACGATTAATCAATTTCATATTCTAAAGATTCTAAGGAGGATTATATTATCAAAATTTAGGTAATCTGTTTTTGGGACAATCATGTATTTTTGATAAACATGAACTAATGATATCAAATGACATAATATTAATTGTTTAAAATGTATGATATTTTATGTGTATGAATAAGTTTTCTGTTAGTTTCATGGATATATTTATCATTATTTAGGGTTGGTAATTTGGTATGTACTTGAAATCACCTTATTTGTTACTCGGACAACCATAAGTGGCTACATCAAGAGTTACAAGCAGAAATAAACTAAAGATTTTAATTTTTGATAAAATATGTATACCAATCAATACAACAAATGTAGTGTACAAAGAAGCTCTTTTACTTATTTGTAACATATTTGTATAACCTTAGTTATGTAATTTTTATAATTTTAATGTAATTTGTAATTGTATTAATATATGATCATTTTGTTGACTGAATTTTACTTAATGACTAGAGTTTAAAATTTTCATTAATTACCCGTGTAATACACGGGCCTCAAACTAGTGACCTATATACATTTCACCATACCTAAATTCGAATCCTAGAACAGCGCTCTTCTCCTGTATTAGCGCCACACACTTATTAGAATCAAACATGGACATCTAGGTGGATTCCAAAAAATTCTTACTACATGCATGGTTCGAACCCTGATACACCCCCTTGTCTAACACTTAACCCAACAAACAACTGTCAATTGTGCCAAAGATCATCGACAATTATACAATTTAAGTCGAAGTCCTAAACATCAACAACTTACATATAGTTATATTCGGTAACTGGAATCGGTTATCTACTATTATAACTTAACTCCAAGTTTAGGACTATATTGCATGTAATAAGTTTATATGTGTTTTACTCATTATCGTATGATTCCTTTCATCCTTTGCTATGTTAAGCCCATGGGCGGATTTACATTGAAGTTTGGGGGTGCACGGGAACCCCCCGATCTTCGAAATTATAGTATAATGTTATATATAAAATCTGGAGTGCACCCCTTTATAAATTTGGAGTGCACCATAGAAACCAAGCTGGAAGATTGGTGGAGTGGTTAAGACCTTGGTTGTTAACACACATGCCCCATGTTCGATTCTGCTGTTAGACGTTTTGTTAGATTTCTTTTAATTTATTATACTTTTTTAACATGGCCTAAGCTCTGTTTTAATATTTATAGGGTTTCAAACACAGCCGCCCCCTCCTATTTCCACTGTCCACAGTTTGTTCACTTCAATATATACTTGGTTTATAATCTTTATGTGAGGGTATGAATATACTACTTTCAGGAGGATAATATTCAAGAAACAAGTTAAAATCAATGTGTCAAATGCTATTGGTTAGCTTATAATTATGAAGTGATTTGTTATATTCACTTTGAGAATCATACCATCCAGGTTTGAGATAAAACTACAATGCAATGTAAAAGAAAGTAAATTAAATAATACTTAGTTTTTTCTTTATTTGTTTAAAACACAGCCGCCCCCCACCTAAATCGTCGAACCGGCCCGAATTTTTTTATATATGACTATATAAAATTGGAGCATCTAAAAACAGTGCACCATGCGAAAAAAATTCCTGGATCCGCCACTGTTTAAGCCTGATCGTTTAGTTGTTTAGATGCTTATCGAGAATCAAGAGCATGTTTGGGATTGAGTTTGGAAGTTACATTTTGAAAAAACACATAAGCTAATAAGCATTTTTCAAATTCAATCCCAAGCATGTCCTAAATATAAAAAATTGGCTAAAGAAGAGTACATGGCCCATCTCGTAAATGCAAGTAAGAAATCATTTGAATACTAACACGTGTGGTATGTTGTAAAAGACCACAAAAAGTGGGTGGCACCAATCGGGATACACGTACGTTACACAAGCATGCAAACAAACAAAGACAGCTAGTATGCGGGACCAAATCACAAGTAATTCTGATGCACTATCTTTAGACCTCAACAACAATAATTATCTATTGGTGGACTACGGAATCCGTCTTGATGATAATTAAAAAAGCACGGATTTAAACCCGATTAGGTTAGATCGATGATTCCACCAGGTATGGATTAAGATATAATAACTGGGTTAACAGGAGTGTGGATCTAAAAGTTCCGGCGACGGTAGTTAGCAAAACAGAACACTGTGAGCTCGCTACGGGAAGGACAAGAGTGGGGGTATTCCTGTAACCACGCTCCGGCGTGAGAATAAGTACAGTTCTTGTAGAGAAAGAAAGTATTTTAAGTAATTGATGTAATATGTGAAGTGTGAATAAACACGTACCTCATGATGATTGACTATTTATAGCCGATGATTAAGGAACTGACTTGACACGTGGAGGCATTTTATATTTGGTGAAAAATACCTTGTACGTGTTACACTCATGTGTATGCGGCGCGGTGTAATTAATTTCCAGTTTACAAATTATTATCACATGTGATGCGTATGCAGCTACTAACATAGTTTTCAAACTTATATTCCCGACGCTCTCAGTGAAATGAAGAAATTGAAGCCAAAATTTATAAGAAATTAAGGATACATTTATTGGTAAAACTTTTACACTTTATAGTTCATATGATGAAAAACATATTTCATTCGGCCCTTATTTTAAGTTAGTGAAATCTTGTTCGACATTTCTTTTTACATTGAAATAGCATTCAAATGAACAAAAAGTTGTACCGCTAGCTAGCTCTTATTCTAAAAGACACTGAAAATAAACAAAGAAAAGAATTAACGAATAGAGATCTCCTTCTTCTGATAGCATCACCGCACATGCATCATCGATCCTTGATACGTACATGAAATTAACCTAGCTAATGACCAGGTCCTCTAGAGCTTGGACCAGACGCAAGTCGTTGGAGCCAAAACGACATACCGCTCTTGGCCTTCTCGTACGTGGTTGCGTATGTAGCAAGATGGTTCGACCCAGCAAAGTCCTCAGTCAAGACTCTACCGTCAACTACAAGTGGGCTTATAACAGCGATGAAGATAACAAGAAAAACCAAAAGGGTGCTTGTATTCTTTAAACCCATCTTACAATATTAAAGAGAAACTGATCAGATTAATGCTTATAAAGAATGTTATTTTAAGGATTTCTGAAGTTGTTTATGTGACGACTTGAATGAAGTTAGAGACTAGGGAATGGTTGTTATATACAGACAGAGAGTTTGACTCAGAATAGGGAGAGTTTGATATTGACTTCTAAACTTTGTATGTTTTTGAATTTAACAACCTTCACGTGTTTACCAAGGAAGCCATAACCGGAAACGGTCAAGTTAATGTGTTGATTATTCAACAAAATTTATTTTCCAATCATCTAATTTATACCAACTAATTTGAATAGAGTTGGCCACCGCAAACAGAAGAAGCTGACTTTGAAGCCTGAAACGTTTAGGCCTGGTACTTGGTCATCACACCGGATCTTATACAAGAGAAACCGCAACAACTAAACTTTTTAAATCGTCCCATTAATTTATAATTTTTCCCAAAAGATCTCAATTTTCTTAAAAATAAGAGATTTTAAAACATTCACATCATCTCATACTTGTATACGTACAATATTTGTATTTTAATTGTATAATATACAAGTTTTTATACTTAATTCGTATATTAAACAATAAAATCTATTTTGAATATAAATAGAAAAACAAACAAAATCTAAAGTTGAAACTTAATTAAAATTATAAATATAATTATTTAAAGGCTACTTTAACGACTACTTTTTATAACAGCTATTTTAAAATAACCTTATAAAAAACTCAAAATTAACGTTTACTCTTCAACCTTAACTTCTCTATCTTTACTTCACAACCTTCATACTAAAAGCACTTAGCAAAATTGACAAAACAACACTCATGATCATTTTCACGTTCACATTCACATTCACATTCGCATTCAACACCAAATCCTCCCACTAACGTGGGATAACAAACCCTCCTTGGGATGAAGATCTTTCGGGTGACTATAATGGATTCAATTGGAATACAACTTTCAATCAAGTCTTTCCACCCTAACGTACACGAACCAAACCAACCCCGTTTATGCAATAGCACACCCTCCTCTAAGGCTGTAAACGAATCGGACCGAACCATACGAGACCTTGTCCGTGTTCGTTTATTAAGCTTTTGTCGAACAAGCGGATAGATCATGAACACTCTACTGAACGAAAATTTGTGTTCATGTTTGTTCATTATAGAATTGAGTTTGTTCGTGTTGTTCGCTTGTGTTCGTTCGTTAATATTGTAAACGGACACTAACAAACACTAATACACAAATGAACACTAATGGTCATGATGAACAAACGAATACTCATGCACTAATGGACATTAATAGGGACATTAATGGACAAACGGACGTAAACGACACTAACTGACAAATAAATATAAACGACTCTAATGGACTAACAAAAATAAACGTTTGCTTATTAATTCAAAAATAATAATCATAATTCCACAGAAGTGCACCAACAAATCCGGAATTACACGACATGATATCCAAAAAAAACTTAACACTTAGCATAGTAATCAAAGCATAAAAAATATCAATTACAACATACTAATACTCACATATATTACCCGACGGACAGACAAAACTGAACCTTACCGGATGGACATAATCGGACTAACGTTAATGGACGTAATCGGACGAACATAAACGAACACATTACCGAACGTTCACGAACACTATTGAACGAACGCGACCTACGTCCGTGTTTGTCCATTAAGCTTACCGAATGAATTTTTTTTGTTCATGTCCGGTTCGTTTATTAAATTGATGAACATAATAAACTTCCGCCGAACTATTCATAGGACGTCTGTTTCACTTACAGCCCAACCCTGCCCTAATGTGTGCAACATCAAAACCCTCTCCCTAACGTGCAAAAACAAAACCCTCTCCCTAATGTGCAACCACGAAACCCTCCCCCCGGACGATTTTGGGGACTATCTAGAACCTTACAACCGTTGATAGGAAGACTTTTCCGTGCACGATAGAAATGAGCTAACAAGTAACGATTACCAACCGAATGATCAATCGAAAAGGAGCCCGAAAGGACTAACCGAATGGATTCAGATTTCTCGTTTTAGTTGAATTATGTTTTAGTTATTATATTTTATTTTGCCATCCCTAATCGATTGTAGATAAGTTTATGCAGTATATTTTCTCTCGTTACAAATTCATATGATCACAAGTGATGCGCACGTATGGTGAAAAAGAAGAAACTTAAACCCGAAATTTAAACGATATTAAGGATATATTTATATCAACAACATTTTTACACTTTATAAATGAAAAAAATAATTTCATTCAACCCTTTAATTTGCAAATATACAACTTAAAAAACAAAGAAATGAACAAACGAATCTCTCCTTTTGGTTGCATCACTGGATTGACCAGCATCATCAATCCACGATACATCAAACCAAGCTAGTGGCCCGGTCCTCTTGGGCTAGGACCAGATGCAAGTCGTTCGAACCAAAGTGACACACCGCTCTTGGCCTTCTCATATACAGTCGAGTATGTTGCAAGATGGTTCGACCCCGCAAAGTCCTCTGACAAGGCTCTACCTTCAACTACAAGTGGACTTATAACAGCGATAAAGATAACAATAAACACTAAAAGGGTACATGTATTCTTAAAAGCCATCTAATTACAAGATTAAACAGAAACTGAGATTGATGCTTATAATAAGCTTGTCACTTTAAGGCTTTCTGAAGTTGTTTACGGGATGGCTTGAATGAAGCTGAGTTATACATAGACAGAGAGTTTGATGTTGACTTCTAAATTTTGTATGTTTTTGAACTTGGTAACCTCTTGACCAAGGAAGCCAGAGCCGGAAACGGTCAAGTTAGTGTGATGATTATTCAATATAGTCAATATTCCTTTCATCTAATTTATACCAATATATATATATTTGAATAGAGAGTTAGTCACCGCAAAGGCGCAAATAGATGCTGACGTTGAAGCCTCAAACATTTAGGTGCTTGCACTTGGTCATCGGACGGGATATTATACAAAGACCATCCGTAACAACAAAATTTCATAAATCATCACGTCAGCTTTACATCAAATTTTACTTTTAAATTTTACTCAAAAACCTCAATTTTCTTCCAAAAAAACAGGATCTACAACCATCCTATCATCTAATACTTTTACAAAAATTTTGTATTTAATTATATTAGTTCTATAATATGTTATTTTTTACATTTGGTATGTAAGCAATTAATAAAATATAGTTTGAAAATTAAAAGAGAAAATCTAAACATAAATTTAAATTATATAAATAAATAATTATATAACGGCTACTACTTTTAACAACTACTTTTTATGACGAATATTTTATAGTAACCCTATAAAAGTCCAAAAATAAAGTTCACTTCTCAACTTTTACTTCTCCACCTTCACATTATAAAGCACATGGAAAAGTCACGAAACAACACTCATCTTCACGTTCATGTACTTCACATTCACATTCAACTGCAACAAAAAACCCTCCTCGGGATGAAGATTTGTGGGTTGACGATAATGGATTCGATTGGAACCTGCCTTTAATCAAGTCTTCCCTCTTAACGTACAAGAACCAAACCAACCCCGGGTATGATTAATAACTACACCCTCCCCCTAACTTGTGACAACGAAACCCTCCCCCTAACGTGCAACAACGAAACCTTCCCTCGGATGATTTTGGCGACTATCTAAAACCTTACAACCATCGATGGGAAATACTTTTTCGGGTACGACATAAATTAATGAGCTAACAAGTGACAATTACCAACTGAATGATCCATATGAAAGGGATACGGACACGGATTCAAATTATATTTTATTTTGCCATCTCCCTAGCTAATTGACTATAGTTAAGTTTATGTGGTATAATTTCTCTTGTTAGAAATTCATATCAAAAGTGATGCGGGAGTGGTGGACCCAGGAAAAATTTTTACAAGGGTTGGAAGAGGGTCGGTGTTAAAATTTCTATGGCTTCATCAGGATTTAAGAAAAATTTCTACATGGGTCAGCCGACACCTACACCTTTTGTGTAGGTCCGCCAGCCTACGTACGGTGAAAAAAGAAAAGAAAAACCCAAAATTTAAAAGAAATTAAGGATATATTTAGCAGTAACATTTTTGCACTATAAATGAAAAAAAAAATCATTCAACTCTTTTTGCATATATACAATTGAAAAACAAAGAAAAGAATTAACAAATATCTCCTTCCGGGCTAAAACCGGACGCTTCATCGATCCGACCATGATACATCAAACCAAGCTAGTGACCTGGTCCTCTAGGGCTAGGACCAGACGCAAGTCGTTCGAACCAAAGCGACACACCGCTCTTGGCCTTCTCATATACGGTCGAGTATGTAGCAAGATGGTTCGACCCAGCAAAGTCCTCAGGCAAAACCCTACCTTCGACTACAAGTGGGCTTATAACAGCAATGAAGATAACAATAAAAACCAAAAGGGTGCATATATTCTTGAAAGCCATCTTACAAGATTATCAGAAAGTGAGATGTTTATAAAGTTTGTGATTTTAATGTTTATTTGAAGTTATTTCTGTGATGGTTTGAATGAAGTTGTTGCCAGGGAAACATAGTTATTTATAGACAGGCAGTTGGACTTGGAAAAAGGGTGATTTTTATGTTTGACTTCAAAATTTTTGTATGTTTTTGAATACGTTAACCTTCACGTGTTGACCAAGGAAGCCGGAAACGGTCAAGTTAATGTGTTGATTGTTCAATAAAATTCATTTTCTTTTTCTTTTTTTTCTTTTTTTAAATTTGTACATTATTCAATATTTTTTTTTCCTTTTTTATAATTTATACATATTCAATAATTTTTGTTACCTTTTTTTTTATCTAATTTAAACAATTTAATTTGAAGTTGCCCGCTGCAAACCATCAAACCGGCTGACAGCATCCACAACAACAAATCTTTACAAACTGTTACATCGTTGTCACATCATATTCCAAACTTTTCTAAAAAGCCGCACGTTTTTTTATAACAAAAAACCTATACAAACCCCATTAAAAATTACTAAAACTATATATATATGTGTGTGTGTGTGTGTGTGGATTCGAGATAGGAAAAGAGAAAATGTGACACCTCAAAGTCCATTTCATGTTTGGTGAAGGAATTCTAACCCAAGGACTTTAACCTACAATGGTGAACTAGTGCTTGTATTGGGTTTGTAACCCGCTACGTAGATTCAGACCTCGGGAACATATGCTTGTTGTGGATGCTCTGATATGTCACACCCCAACTTACGGCGGAAATGTCGGGGCGTAACTGATTGCTCACAGCTTTTCAAAGGTTACTATATGCTATCTTAATAGCGTCAATATCTATTAAATTTTATTAAATAGTCAAATTCATCAAACTCATAAGTAAACAAGTAAATAAACATTCAAATCTAATTCTTGTATCTTCTTCTCTAACATGCATCCTAAGTTGCTTCAAACAATCTTGATAATCACGTCACACGATAACCTGCATATGCGTTGAAAATAGAATAGTTTTGTCAACACAAGGTTGAGTGAGTAACACACCAGTTTAAATGTACATATAATATATAACAAAAATATGTAGTTGCAACAAGTCATATGAGAATAACAAATTAACCAAATGAGCAAGTATAACTGAGATGTCGAGAAGCACAAAGGCTAACGGCTGGCGTATGATCATACTAGACTGAGATTATGTTGGACCTCTCCGAATGCGGAAGCATACAAAGTAAATAAGCACATAAACAAGTAAGGTATAAGTTGTTAACACATAAGACAAAGTTGCAGTTTTTGAGTATAAGTATATAAGAAATATAAGTTTTACGCATATGTCCCCAAAACGTGGAAAACAAGTAAGATAGGGGAATGTGGTACTCACCTCGATAGATGAACAAAATTGAAAAAGAAATATTAAGATTGATGATTGCGGAGCACGTGTTGACGGTAAAGCCTAATAAGGATAATAGAATACAGAGATACTAAGTTAATGAATCGAATAGGAGAGTCGATAATAGAATACAGAGATATTAAGTCATATTATATATTATACAAGTAAAATACATCTTTTAAATTATTACTAGCTTGTTAAATTATATGAACATATCTATATATAAAGTATATTATAATATTTTATTACATAAAAATATTAGTTAAGTAAAATATATCTTTAAAAATATTTGTTAGTTTGCTAAAACATTCAATAAGTTTGTCCATTTATATATAATCAAAAATATTAGTTTACGTGGTATTATATATACGTATATATACATATATGTATATCTAAATACATGTATAGGCACATACATAGAGAAAAGACGCGAGAAAACAAGTATTATATGATCGGTTTTAAATAAAATAGTTTTAATTAGTTATTATTAATAATATTATAGTTATAAAATGCTTTTTAAAAAGAAAATATACAAAAATCCAAGAATCCAGGGTGGCAGGGGGTCGAACCCGCGACCTGTCCCCCGTGATTCAAGCGTTTTAACCAGCTAGGTTATCCAACTACTTGCATACAAAACTCGTTTCAAAAATTTATAAACAATATCAGTTTCAACAGTTTTGTTATATAAACCCTAACAATATATTTGTTCAAATTCGTTAACAATACTCAAATCAATTATGAGGATTTTGATCTGCATCAGGTCGCGATCAAAACCAAGTATTTATATACCTATAACAATGACGGATTGATGGCAGACGACGAGATGAGACGGTCGGCTTTACGTGGATCAAGAACTGGTACCAAACGACGATGATAATATAATTGATTGTAGTGGTTTGTTAGGCGCTGGTGTAAGGATGATGTTGGTAAGTTTAATTGGATTACAATGATTGTTTACCTGCATAATAAGAACGAGGAGCGGTGTCGGCCATAAATTAAGAAATTCGTATAAGTTTTGATCGATATAACATAATTAACGAGTGTCGGTAGCCGTAAATGGAATGGTTAACAATATGCATTTAATCAATTTCCAAGTTTAGTGCGAAGATTGAGGCACAAGTTAATAATCGGGTCAAGGGTGATGAACTGGATACGGGTTTGGTACTGATTATGGGTTTGGGTTTGCGGGAAACGGGTTATAACACTTCAATTGACCAGATTTGCAAAGAGGCCCTTCTAGTTTGGATATGGAAGCATCAAGGGCTAAAACTTTAGTTTAGGATTAAAAAAATTGAATATCTTTCAAAGTTATTTTTAGTATATTATAATACCAAATATTAACAGAATAATATTAACTCGAATCACACAGTATTTTCTTAGGTAAAATTTTTGAATATATAAACGGGTCGGGTTATGACTAATAAATATTAATTTGGAAAATATGAGTTTGTTACATGATAAGCCTGAACATTCAGACGAGTACTTAATTATCGGATCAGTCATTAAATTAGTATTACTTTTTCGGTTTTGAGATGGGTGGTATTATGTGCTTTAGGCTATGTGTAGTGGAGAGGCTACAAAATCGGACGACTTGTGTCATGTGACGCACAGTTAGCTAAGAGTTGGTTTTTCTTTTAGGGGTGTAATGGTGTTGTAGACCCCCCCCCCCCCAACACACACACACGTGTGTGTGTGTATATATATATCACACACATATATAATAATAACAATGTTGTAAAACTCGCTAGGCGGTCCTTATGCGGGCGACCCCCTTGTAGGGAGTACTCGAAGTATTCGGCTTGTACTCGGACATGATAAATATAACATAAACTAATTATTGGATTTTATATATATGCTAAGATAATCATAATTCACGTCAAAATAAGCATAATTCATTAGAAAAAAAACATAATTCAAAAAAATCATGTCTTGTTGTTAAATTTAATTTTTTACTGAAAAAAATTACAAAAAACCTAAAAAATAATAAAAAAATTGTGGCCGAGTTGAACTTGGAGTCCGGGTAATCCCAAGTACTCCGACTTTTGACCGAGTTGGACCTTGGCGAGTAATAGTGGCCGAGTTGAAAAAAACGGCAATGTTGATGTCCGAGGACCTTGGAATATTGGAATCCGACTTATACAACACATAATAATAATAATAATAATAATAATAATAATAATAAATCCGGCAACAAATACCCCCCCCCCTCCTCCTAAACCTATTGAATACAAATATTTACTAAAAAAGCTTTATAAGGTTAAATATATTTTCTTAATTAGAAATTTAAAAAATGAACTTTAAAAAAAACCATTTTAAACTAAATAAATTCTCCTTTTCTTGCACGTCGTTTTAACGATGTATTATTAAACATATAAATATTAATTATTTGTTATTTAGAATTATAAATAATTGTTGTTAGATCAATTTTAAATAAGTTCTTATTTAAATGTTTTCTTTAGTCTAGGAATATCGTATCACTAAGAAACATTTTTTGATTAAAACTTAAAAGAAAATAATTTAACAAAAAATTAAAATTTGGGTTTTATTTTATAAAAAACAGTTGTCTAAGCATATTTAGTTTAAGAAAAAATTGTTCATTTTTTCTAAATAACTAAAATAAAGAATCTAAGAAAACTCACAAAAATAAAATCGTAATATGCCCAAAAAGATATCGATACATCGACCGAAGAATAAAAATGAGTGTCGATACCGGTTTCGATAATACGATACATGTACCGACATTGTTCGGTCGGAACCGGTTCAATCATTCGTGAAGGTACATGTGCGGTACCGGAACTCATATAACCTACGTCTCAAGAAAATACTATGTTTTCAACCAAATTTACACCTAACCGGTAAGAAAGAAACCTATATTATTTATACTGGCCTTTCTTTTAATATATATTAGAAAATAATATAACATCTACGTGTAAAAAATACATATGACTAAACCTATGTATATAAAAAAAAATTATATAACTTATTTTATATACTTTTTAAATAAATTAATTTAAAAAGTTCATAGTTTAAAAAAAGTATTTTAAACACTTACGGCTATTTTTTAAATTGTAACGATCTGATCAAAATTAAGAACAAGAAAAAAAAGATATTTAAATGTATTTGATATTTTTAGTTTTTACTATGAAGTAATGTATTTAATAGGATTAGAGTAGAAAAAAAGTAACTTTAACCTATTTTGGTAAATACTTTTCACATCATTTATATTTGTAAATAAGTTTTCTATTCACCCCTTCTTATTAAAAAAAAAAAAAAACCTCCCCCCTATCGCCCCTATTACCGCCGCAGGGGGAGGGGGTGTTCCTCTCCAAAATCACTCCTTTTAAACATTCCACTACAGCTAGCCTTATAGACACGGTTATGAAAACATATTTTTTATTTATTTATTTTCCCTTTTTTCTTTAATGATAGACAAGATATCTAGGTCATTTCTTCTTTTTTTATATATTAAGATATACCTGAGCAAATATTAAAATTATACCCTCATACATCTCATTGTCTCACAATTAACCCAACTAGTATTTTTCAACTGAGCCAATGATCATTCGTGTGTTTGTAGGACTTTTGATCGGAAGAAGAATACAAGTTGATTGATGTAAGACATCGTTACCGGTGCCCTACTTTGGACGTTGGATTTACTCATAAACACCGTTCATAATATCAGAGTTAATTAAAACATTCGCGGAATATCAAAAACATTCAACCATATATTACATAACCATCATTTCTTGTCTTAGCCAGCATTCGAATCATTTAATCATAAAAACATGTCTTTTTAAATAACATAATATTTCATTGAGATGCCAGTGTCTTCAATTCCATGTCATGTGCTTCCCATCAAGCGAGATGCCTCAATCTACTCATCTGCATGCATACTAAAAGTCAGCTACGCTGAGTGAGTTCTAGTTAATCATACAACATACAATCAGTTCACATTCTTGCACACATGCCCGAAGGGGTGTACATTATTCATACTTTACTTTTACATGCATATCTATCCATACTATTTAAAGAGCCTTCCGCTCTATAACCTCACAGTTATTATAAGGGTCTGGTCCCCAACACCACAGATATTATTAGGGTCTGGTCCCTATCCTCACAGATATTGTTAGGGTCTGGTCCCTTTGTTTCATACAACTGTAACATACCTGTCTTTACATACCTTCCTTAATAATACGTGCAATATTTGAAGATCGTTCGCGTACTATCTTATAACATACCTAACATCCATATCATACATAACATACATACTTCATTCATACATCATATACATCAATCATATCAATCATATCTTTTGAAACATTTCGGGTTTTCATTTTTATATTCTTGTAATTATACCCGACCCGTTTAAGGGTTTGGGTCACTCATTTAATAACACCGACATATTTATTGAGTATTTTTTTTTGTAGTTTTAATATTTAAACTTTCAAGAATTTGCAATTCTCACCCAAACTCTAACTTCAACCCATTCTCGTTTCCACCTATAAACTCTAGGGACCCATTATGTAAATCCTGATATTATAAATATATATATTATTCAAAACTAACCCCTAACCAATCTAATCGGTCCAACCAGACCACCCATGGACCCAAACCCGACGCAACGGCCCAAACCATCTTCAAAATCATCAATTCCCGCTCATGGTTGATCGATTAACTTTGGAAATTGGCATATTCCATCGAATAAACGTGTAACCGACACTCAATTATAGTAAACGCGTGTTAATTAGTTCGTATTGTGATCAATTAACCTTATCAAGCCCGAACGAACCCTAATTTGGGATCCTATATAATCCTTCGTGTTAGGTCAATTAACCTTGCAGAAACCTCCTCCTCACTAGCGCGACCCTTTCCCCTAAAACCATTTCAGTTATCATTAACATCCCGTCATCCAAATTTAAACCCTTTTGGCCGCAACTAGCTTGATCAATTACACCATCTTAACCGACGTTATAATCCAATTAAAAAGGTATGTATAGAATCGCGTATGGTCGTAGATCAATAGCCCCTTATTGGATTGAGCAATTATGGATCCAAAATCGTGATTCAATCTTAGGGTTCATATGTTCTTATGGAGTAGTGTTTATATATTTTCAAAACTGTTTATGAACCAAAATATTATCCAGTCCAGTGGGTTATGTGTGTGTGTCTCAAAAAGTAAGGTCGCGGGTTCGAAACCCGGCAGACCCGCTTTATTCGTTTTTTATATTTATTGTATTCTTTTGATATTTATGTAATAACACCCCTTTTGAAATCATTAAATAAGAACCAACAACCCTAAGTCGTGTTCTCGTCATCTAAAAAAACCCGGTTTTGTTAAATTTTATTATTACAACTAATATTTATTATTATTATTATTAATATAATTATTATTATTATTACCACCATTATTTTTTATTAATCATTAACATTATCACAATTATGATTATTATTATTAAAATTTTTGATAATAATAAGGATAACCACAATTAATGAAAATGTATCTAGTAATATTTTAATGTTACACACAACCCCATCGAATCTCAAGACCCGTCATAAATATTAGTTTTTTTGCTATGATTATATTTAATTCTTGTTATTAACATCTAGGAGTATTTGTCGACAAATCTCGGGAAGATTGATCGTTTTCCATCCTATCCTTTTCTTCTATTATTTCGTCCTCGTTTATCTCCCTCATTAAAGGTAAGTAAATTCACATCCCCCTTTTTACCGCTTTACAAATTTTGGGGGCGGTATGCGTATTATTGTTTTCACTACGATTCCACTATATGCGTAATTGAAATTGCTCGATTAGTTAATATGTGCAAATGTGACTATGTGTTTACTTTATGTTGGTTGGTATCCTCATCCTCATTAGTATGATCATAGGTCGTCAAATTAGCTCGTTATCAAAATGATTCAAGTGAAAAGACAACTTTTATTTATTGTTATACTAGTTGTAGTGATTTACAATTATCGCACGGAATTGTCATTTTATTATTATATATACTCAAAATCGTGGTTTACTTGCTCAACTTTATGTTGACAAAATATATATTTTCATGCATGGCGCAGGTAGCTTTATCGGATGAATCAAGTATTGGAATTAGATGAGACCTTAGGTTGCTTGATGATTGAAGAACACTTTTCTTGTTTTAAATTATTTATTATCGATTTGTAACGTTATTGTTAAGACAATGTTTGTGCTTTTGAAAATTGATATATGAATGAATAATTTAGATATTGACAAGTGTATTTTACTTAATGTCTTCTGAGCTATGATACAATCAATGTCGCGCCCCGGCATGTTCCGCCGTAGGTTGGGGTGTGACAGATTGGTATCAGAGCCAAAGGCTATAAGATAGGTGGTTAGACGTAACGACCTAGTAGCATACTTAGGGTCCCTATACGTGTTCCTATACGTGCACCCTACTTGTTTAAATTTTTGTACATAGCTTAGCATATTTATATTGTTCATTATATGTAATTGTACACAAAAGCACACACTTAATCCAAGGCTATGCCTCACCCTCCAAAATTAATTTTTTTTAAACTCTAGGACGATTTTTTTTATCGGGAAATTCCTTAGAAAGTCCCACCTTTTTGCTCCCCTCTCCTTGAGGATGATTCGTGGGACGGATATGTAGTAACTGGAAGTGGGACACACTTGTTTACCGAACCCTTGACACCAAGGCTTGCGAGCCTAAGGAAGTGCAATGCGCATAAATCTCAATCAACTGCGAGACCTGGTTGCCTTCTTGGAGTGTTCGGTAAGGGTGTGGAACTTATTAGGCCAAAGCATATCACACCAAACGTACCTGAATCTACTACCCTCATTGTATCAACGTGGTCATGTGACGATCACATCCTTAAATTTATAACCGAATTCACGGTGATTTCGTGGCTAAACTCGGTTTTTCCGTATTGTGTTTTGTTGATCGGATGGATGGAGTATGTTCAATGGGCTGGTTCCTGAACTACTTCAATCATCTACCTCAACACCCCCCCCCCCCCAATTCGATTTTCGATTGTTTTTGTTTATTTGGTGTTCGATATTTTTCATTTGTTGGAAGGACCCATGGTGGTTCATGAAGCCCTAACCGACAAATGAACCCATGTATTGTAATTCAAGTTATGTTTTAATATTATTTATATTTTTTTTAAAGATGATAAAATGTTATATAATATAGTCTCGTAAGTAATGAAATTCTCAACCTCAAACACAATCCCAACCTCAATGCACGATTTCTATATTTCATCAATTATTTATACTTGCAACATTCACCCGAGTCTTACGAATTTTACACCTTTTATCCCTGCAGTATGTCTTCTCGCCTCATCAATCATGGCCGTCGCACCGGCAAATCTGGCCGCCACATGTCGTCCCGCATTACTAAGGGCATCGTAGAAGCGCTCCCAACGATCATCTCTCAATTGCAAATTGTGAATGCTTCTTCATCAACCACAAATTCTTACCCCCTCAAACAATTCAAGAGTACCAACCCACCCGAATACTTCGGTATCAACGGTGCTACCGTTCTCCTCCAATAGTTCGAAGAAATAGAGAGCATATTCCTCCATTGTGAATGTCCCGAGGACAAGAAAACCACTTACGTCTCGAGCATGCTTAAGAAGAATGCCCTCAATTGGTGGAAAAGTGAGAAGCGCATGCTTGGCGCTAAGGTTGCCATGACCTTGGCATGGGACGACCTCAAGAAACTCATGCTTAAGAAGTTCTGCCCGAAACATGAGCTTCGGAGGTTGGAAGAAGAGTTTTGGAACTTGAAACAAGAAAGTGGAAATGACACCGTCTACAACGATCGTTTCCATGAACTAAGCCTTCTCATTCCCCACATGGTCACTCCACTTGAACGTGCAATCGACAAGTACATATCGGGTTTGCCTATGCAAATCCAAGACTCTGTTCTAAGTCGTGACCCTCAAACCCTTCATGATTCCATCAATCTAGACGGTACCCTCACCGAGTACCACGTTAAGGCCGGAACCTTGACGCGGAAGAATTCTAAGAAGCCCAATGATAAGCCCACACCTGAGCCCACTAAAGAGTCTAAGCCCGAATCCTATAAGCCTGAGTCCTCCAAGAATAACAACCACAACAACTCATCCCACTACCGCAACAATAAGAGAAAACTCAACTCCCAAAATTATGTGTTAGCCCAACCGCAAGCCCAACAAGCCCCTCCAAGCAAAAAGCCCTACACCGGCCCACACCCGTTTTGCAACACTTGCCAACGCCACCACCCAACCCAAGCCACATGTCGGGTGTGCACCAATTGCCACCGATTCGGCCACCTTACCCAATATTGTCGAGAAGCACCCTGTGTGCAAGCCGCTCCACCGCGGTTCGCACCATCAAACCAACCCAACCAAGCCATCCCTCGTGCTCCAACCATTAACCCCGCTAGGGCTTGCTACAATTGAGGTGACCCAAATCACCTTCGCAACGCGTGTCCTCGACTCGCCCAAGTTCACCAAGCCTATGTTGCACCACAACCATACTACACCTCCCAAGACTATCAAGGGCAAGCTTATCAACCCCAAGTACCCCAACTCATGGCTCCTCCAACTCTTCAAGCTCAAACCATGGTCATGCAAGCCTATCAAGATCCAACCTCTCAAGCTTCAACTTCTCAAATCCAAGCACCTCAAAGAACTCAAGGCCAAGCTTTCACCATCAATGCTCATCAAGCCCGAAACTCGAATGATGTGGTGAATGGTACGTTCCTAGTTAACAAGCACCATGCTTCGGTACTATTTGATTCGAGAGCCAATAGAAGCTTTATTTCCTTTGATTTTGAATACATACTTGATGTGCCCCGTAGTAAATTATCTAAGCCCTTCACGGTAGAGATAGCAAACGGTAGTTCGATCACTATTGACTCCGTCATTCAAAATTGCACGATTACTCTCAATGGGCAAAAGTTCTCCATCGACCTTATCCCTATGCAAATGGTTAGCTTCGACGTTATCATTGGTATGGATTGGCTCTCTCTCCACCGTGCCGAAATTTTGTGTTTCGAGAAACTCATTCGAATCCCTATCGATGGAGGCATGATTCTAAACGTCCATGGTGAAGGACCCTTCTCAAAGCTAAACCTCATGTCGTGTCTTGAAGCCCAACGTTACTTACACAAGAAGTATGTCGCCTTTTTAGCCCATTTCACCCCAAAATCCGATGAAGAAAAGAAGCTTTCCGACATCCCGATTGTCCGCGATTTCCCTGAAGTCTTTCCTGATGACGTTTCTTGACTCCCTCCCATTCGTCAAGTGGAGTTCCGTATTGATCTTGTATCCGGAGAAAACCCCGTAGCCAAAGCACCTTACCGCCTTGCACCTTTCGATATGCAAGAACTCTCTAACCAAATCCAAGAACTCACAGAAAAAGGTTTTATTCGCCCGAGTTCGTCTCCATGGGGCGCACCCGTCTTGTTTGTTAAGAAGAAGGACGGTACTCTTCGTATGTGTATCGATTACCGTGAGCTCAACAAGCTTACTATCAAGAACCGTTATCCCTTTCCGCGTATTGATGATCTCTTCAATCAACTCCAAGGAGCCGCATGTTTCTCTAAGATTGATCTCCGTTCGGGATATCACCAACTCCGTGTCCACGAAGATGACATACCCAAGACCGCCTTCCGTACTCGTTATGGACACTTTGAATTCCGAGTTATGCCTTTTGGTTGACTAATACTCCTGCCGTTTTCATGGATCTTATGAATCGCGTTTGTAAACCCTACCTCGACAAGTTCGTGATTGTTTTCATCGATGATATCATTATATACTCTAAATCCGAGATCGAGCACAAAGACCATTTGCGCGCCATTCTAGACTAGTTACGAAAGGAACAACTTTATGCTAAGTTCTCCAAATGCGAACTCTGGCTAAAGCAAGTTCAATTCTTGGGCCACATCGTTAACGACCAGGGTATTCACGTTGATCCCGCTAAATTGAGGCCGTTAAAAATTTGGCTACCCCGTCCTCTCCAACGGAGGTTCGTTCATTTTTTGGTTTAGCGGGGTATTACCGTCGTTTTATCCGCAACTTTTCGAAGATTGCTTCACCCCTTACCGCACTAACCCACAAAGGGAAAGTTTACGAATGGGGTTCCGATCAAGAGGAAGCGTTTCAAACTCTTAAGGACATGCTTTGTAATGCTCCAATCCTTGCTCTTCCCGAGGGCAACGACCATTTTGTTGTCTTTTGTGACGCTTCTATTCAAGGTCTTGGTTGTGTTCTTATGCAACGAGACAAGGTCATTGCTTACGCTTCGCGTCAGCTCAAGGTGCACGAGAAAAATTACACGACGCACGACCTAAAACTTGGTGTGGTCGTGTTTGCGTTGAAAATTTGGAGACACTACCTTTACGACACGAAATGTTTGGTCTTCACCGACCATAAAAGTTTACAACACATTTTCGACCGAAAGGACCTCAATATGAGACAAAGACGATGGGCCGAATTGTTAAGCGATTATGATTGCGAGATTCACTACCACCCGGGGAAAACGAATGTCGTGGCCGATGCTCTTAGTCATAAGAGTCATGTTAAATCCGTCTTGCTCCACTGTGTCACCATCCAATCTGATTTCCAAAGCCGCATATTCGACGCACAACACGTCTCCGTCACCGAGGGTAACTTACACGATGAGATGTCGTGTGGCGCCGAACTCCAACTTGAAACCAAACGTAATGGCTTACTCTATTATTTGGACCATTTATGGGTTCCTGATCGTGACGATCTTCTCATGTTTATCCTCGATGAAGCTCATAAGTCACGATACTCTATTCATCCTGGTGAGGATAAAATGTATGCCGATCTTCGTACCATGTTTTGGTGGCCGGGAATGAAGAAAGATATCGCGGTATATGTATCTAAATGCCTCACTTTCTCTAAGGTTAAAGCAGAGCATCAAAAGCCGTTTGGTTTGCTCGAGCAACCTCCGATCCCCGTTTGGAAATGGGAAGACATAGCCATGGATTTCGTTACCAAACTCCCCACTACTCAAAGCCGCAATGATAGTATTTGGGTGATTGTCGATCGTTTGACCAAGTCAGCTCATTTCATACCGTTCCGTGAAAAAATCATCCGTAAGCGAATTAGCCCGACTCTATGTCAAGAACATCATTTGCCACCATGGAACGCCTTTGACTATTATTTATGATTGTGATGGTCGGTTTACCTCTCATTTTTGGAAATCGTTGCAAACCGCCTTGGGTACCCGTATTATTCTAAGCACCGCTTATCACCCGCAAACCGATGGTCAATCCGAGAGAACAATTCAAACTCTTGAAGATATGCTCCGCTCTTGCGTACTAGATTTTGGTGGAAATTGGGATACTCACTTACTACTTGTAGAGTTTTTCCTACAAAAATAGCTTTCACACTAGTATTGGTATGGCACCCTTTAAAGCTCTCTAAGGACGAAAATGTCGTTCCCCGATTAGTTGGAACGAGATTGGTGAATCACAACTCACCGGTCCCGAGCTTGTTCAAGAGACTTCCGATCAAATCGCTCTTATTCGTCAAAATCTTCTTGCCGCTCGTAGCCGTCAAAAGAGCTACGCCGATAAGCGCCGTAAACCTCTCGAGTTCAACGTTGGAGATCGTGTTCTCCTTAAAGTATCTCCTTGGAAAGGGGTAGTTCGTTTTGGCAAAATGAATAAACTAACTCCTCGTTTTGTTGGCCTGTTTGAGATCGTTGAAAGGGTTGGTAAAGTTGCGTATCGTCTCAATCTCCCCGAAGAGATCTCCAATGTTCATCCAACTTTTCATGTTTCCAACCTCAAGAAGTTCTTAGCCGAGGGAAATCTCCATATACCCCTCGATGAAGTGCAAATTGATGAATCTATGCGTGCTATCGAGAAACCTGTTGAAATCATGGATCATATGGACAAGGAAACCAAGAGTAACTGTATTCCGCTTGTCAAAGTTCGTTGGGAATCTAAACGTGGTTCCGAGTTCACTTGGGAACGTAAAGATCAAATGGAGTCCAAGTACCCGCACCTCATCGTTACGACTTAATTCCTAATTTCGGCACGAAATTTTCTAAA
Organism: Bidens hawaiensis; assembly: GCF_021521415.1. Classification (NCBI taxonomy): domain Eukaryota; kingdom Viridiplantae; phylum Streptophyta; class Magnoliopsida; order Asterales; family Asteraceae; genus Bidens; species Bidens hawaiensis. The sequence goes on along the minus strand of NW_027505438.1, from coordinate 39,906 downwards.
GTAGTCAATGTTGTAACATTTCGGGTTTTCATTTTTATATTCTTGTAATTATACCCGACCCATTTAAGGGTTCTGGTCACACATTTAATAACAACGACGTATTTATTGAGTATTGTTTTTGTAGTTTTAATATTTAAACTTTCAAGAATTTGCAATTCTCACCCAAAGTCTAACTTCAACCCATTCTCGTTTCCACCTATAAACTCTAGGGACCCATTATGTAAATCCTGATATTATAAACTAATATATTATTCAAAACTAACCCCTAACCAATCTAATCGGTCCAACCAGACCACCCATGGACCCAAACCCGACCCGACGGCCCAAACCATCTTCAAAATCATCAATTCCCGCTCGTGGTTGATCGATTAACTTTGGAAATTGGCATATTCCATCGAATAAACGTGTAACCGACACTCAATTATAGTAAACACGTGTTAATTAGTCCGTATTGTGATCAATTAACCTTATTAAGCTCGAACGAACCCTAATTTGGGATCCTATATAATCCCTTCGTCTTAGGTCAATTAACCTTGCAGATGCCTCCTCCTCACTAGCGCGACCCTTTCGCCTAAAACCATTTCAGTTATAATTAACATCTCGTCATCCAAATTTAAACTCTTTTGGCCGCAACTAGTTTGATCAATTACACCATCTTAACCGACGTTATAATCCAATTAAAAGGCATGTATAGAATCGCGTATGGTCGTAGATCAATAGCCCCTTATTGGATTGAGCAATTATGGATCCAAAATCGTGATTCAATCTTAGGGTTCATATGTTCTTATGGAGTAGTGTTTATATATTTTCAAAACTGTTTATGAACCAAAAGATTATCCAGTCCAGTGGGTTATGTGTGTGTGTCTCAAAAAGTAAGGTCACGGGTTCGAAACCCGGCAGACCCATTTTATTCATTTTTTTATATTTATTGTATACTTTTGATATTTATGTAATAACACCCCTTTTGAAATCATTAAATAAGAACCGACAACCGTAAGTCGTGTTCTCGTCATCTTAAAAAACCCGGTTTGGTTAACTTTTATTATTACAACTAATATTTATTATTATTATTATTATTATTATTATTACCACCATTATTTTTTATTAATCATTAACATTATCACAATTATGATTATTAATAATAAGGATAACAACAATTAACGAAAATGTATCTAGTAATATTTTAATGTTACACACAACCCCATCGAATCTCAAGACCCGTCATAAATATTAGTTTTTTTGCTATGATTATATTTAATTCTTGTTATTAACATCTAGGAGTATTTGTCGGCTAATCTCGGGAAGCTTTATCGTTTTCCATCCTATCCTTTTCTTCTATTATTTCGTCATCGTTTATCCCCCTCATTAAAGGTAAGTAAATTCACATTCCCCTTTTTACCGCTTTACAAATTTTGGGGGCGTTATGCGTTCACAATTAAATTATTGTTTTCACTACGATTCCACTATATGCGTAATTGAAATTGCTCGATTAGTTGATATGTGCAAATGTGACTATGTGTTTACTTTATGTTGGTTGGTATTCTCATCCTCATTAGTATGATCATACGCCGTCGAATTAGTTCGTTATCAAAATGATTCGAGTGAAAAGACAACTTTTATTTATTGTTATACTAGTTGTAGTGATTTACAATTATCGCACAGAATTGTCATTTTATTATTATATATACTTAAAATCGTGGTTTACTTGCTCAACTTTATGTTGACAAAATATATATTTTCACGCATGGCGCGTGTAGCTTTATCGGATGAATCAAGTATTGGAAGTAGATGAGACCTTAGGTTTCTTGATGATTGAAGAACACTTTCTTGTTTTAAATTATTTATTATCGATTTGTAACGTTATTGTTATGAAAATGTTTGTGCTTTTGAAAATTGATATATGAATGAATAATTTAGATATTGACACGTGTATTTTACTTAGTGTCTTCTGAGCTATGATACAATCAATGTCGCGCCCCGACATGTTCCGCCGTAGGTTGGGGTGTGACATCTTTAACTACTATCTGACCGTCAAGCAATCATTATACATAAATCATACCAAGCATACACTTACCACTTAAGGTACATGTATTAACTATCACATCGAGTATGCACACAGCCCCGAAAACATAACAAGGAAGTGGGGCTAGAAACTCACCTGAACGCGATTACGTTCACCTTTATGGTTATTCCTTTCTTGAGCTATGCACGACTAACTGTATAACAATTACACGTATCAATCAAATGTCACTACCCATATCGCGTTTCTAGTCTAATTATAACCCTCAACGAACGGGGGTCCGGGGGCAGCGCCCCTGGCAGCGGGGTTCTAGGGGCGGCAGCCCCTAGTGGGGTCCAAGGGGCAGAGCCCCTGGCTAGGGTTAAGCTGCCAGGTCAAATTGGAAAAATTTTATTTTATTAACTGTCTTAACACATTTTCCATTAGGATTTTGAATCATTAATTAATTTGCTAACTTAAAAGTCCAAGGGCTTCTTTGTAATTAAATCATTCTTTTTCTAAGTCCAGGGACCATTTTGTAATTCCATTAAACTTCTAGTTCGTTACTTGATTCTTTAACGAATTGGCTTATCATAACGAACTGGTCTTGTAATGAATTGGACCCTCTAGCGAACTGGTCATTTGACGAATTAGTCCATATAACGAACCAGTCCAGATAACGAATCAGTCCATGTAACGAATTGAACCTTCTAATTCGCTATCTCTTTTAACGAATGGTCATAGCGAATTGGGGTTTAGTTCGTTATCTTTTCCTTAGCGAACTTGAACACGAACTAAGTCTAGTTCGTTAGACTTCCTTTAACGAACCACTTGGCGAATCACCCCTAGTTCGTTAACTCCCCGTTAACGAATTAGAGTTAGGTCAGAGAATGTCAGAAACATTCTCTGACATTCACTTACCTCGTACATACTTTCCGGCGCCAACTTCGCCGGAAAACCGAGATCTCGCCGAAAAAGTGAGATCTCGTTTATCTCACCACCGTTTTCACCGTCTTTCATCCCGTTCGATCCAGATCTGAGCTTGGGTGACCCCTAAGCTCATCTTAGGTTCGGTTTATACCCGATTCCACCCGGATCTCGTGACTTTAACGGTTTAATGGTGTCGGCTCATCGTTTCGTAACAAAATCTAATGGGTTTGAGTTTATACAATATCATATTATCATTACATTGGATCGGGACCGGTTTTCTATCTTGGTTTGGCTAGAGAAAGGAGAGAAATTAGAGAGAGAGAGTTTAAGTGTGTGTTTTGGTGGTGTATGGAATATGTGTAAAATGATTTAAATGGGTGATTTAAGGTTTATATAATTATGGATCATGGGCTTAAGCCCATGGTCTTTCCCTCTTTCCTTCATAACCCAAGTCCATAACCCATATCCATTTAAACCGACACTAGCCCGACTCATAATAACTTATATTTTCATTTTATTAACCGAAACTAGAAAACGGGATATTACAATTGATGCAGGACTTACCTTGAAACAATGCTCCAAAACGAAGAAACAGTGCTTAAATTTCGTGTGTTTGAACTTCAAGTAACAAAAATCAAGCCACCTGGATTAACGATTCGAGCTAAGTTTTACATCAATCGACTCGTATCATCCTTTCAATCAAAAGTTCTAAGACATTAGTTTGAAATTCGAATATATATATATATATACTATTATATAATGGAGATAAGAAAGAGAAGTTGAAATTTAAGAACTTTACATAATAAGGAGCACATTGTACAACTTCCTAGAGCATGAGGATAAATCGATTAAAGAAAAACTTGAGAGTTGAATAGAGCCAGCATATCAAAGAAGTAGGCTCCACTTCTACTTTTCATCCATTCTGAACTATGGGTACTCAAAAGAGGAAGAATGGCTCTCAAATCTCTCAAATTCAAATTATAAAGTCAAACCTTCTGCATTCACAATCAATGTTTTGAATTTTTAGAATGAGACCTTAAGTATTGCTTTCCATTTTCTTTTGTTGTTATTATGATTTGTTGTTTTCAATTTAGATTTATGTTTTTCATTTATTGTTCATGATGCAGGCTGTTTCTGCATATCAATCTTTACCTTCATCCCCATCTTTGTTCATAATCTTACGGTAATTTTAACTCCATTTGTGTATCTATTTCTTCAATTGAACATTCAATTGTTCAACTTCCGTTGTATTCTTATCAAATTCTGAATGGATTGGTGTGTTGTGTAGGTATACGCTATGGGACGCCAAGTATATGGTTATGTAGATGACTAACTTTGAAAGCTCTTCAATGAACATATCAAAGAAGTTAGATTTAGGTGAATACAACTTTTGTTTTTTTATTTTTTATCTTTCGTGTGTTTAGGGTTAGGATTCTATTGTTTGTAGTTAATGATTAAGGGTCTTGGTTTAACTATAATTGAACTTTCAGTTAACTAAACGATCAAAACCGTATGATTTTTTTTTAAGTCAGTTTCGATTATTCGGTTTTGCGTATTGGTTCGGTTCAATTATTTAGTTTGCGCGGTTTGGTTTCGGTGAAAACAGGTCGTTTTTAAAACGTATGAGTTTAGAACACGTCGTTTTAAAAAGGTATTGGTTTGGTTCGGGTCAATACGGACCATTTTAAAAAAGTATTAGTATGGTTCATGTTAAAACAGGCCTTTTTAAAAGGGTATCTATTTGATTTGTGTCAAAACTGCCAATTTCAAAACTGGCTCTAACTGTTGACAGCTGCACTAAAATGGGTGTGAGCTCAGGAAAGTTAAAGAATTGTGTCCCATTTCATGCATTGTCTGCAAATATATAGTTGGTGTGTTACCATATTTCATTTCAATTGCACTGAAAAACGTTGTATCTATTGGTGATGCATGTTTATTTTTTATTAACGGGTTGAAACGGGCTAAGTCAAATTTACATAAAAGGCTGAAATATAATTTAAAAATGAACACTGATTTTCGTTCATTTGGTTAAAAAAATGAACATTATTTCATTCGTTCATCTATGTTTTTGAATATGCGTTCATTTACGTTCGTTTATGTTGTTTCATTTAGTTTTTTGTTTATTTAGTTAAGTTAATGAACATTGTTCTGTTTGTTTGTTCATTTTGATTTCATCAACATTCTTTCATTTACGTTCAATGATGCTCATTAATTAACGTGCATGAATTTATGCTCATCTAGGATATTAACGAACAAATAAAAACAAAGTTGAACACATTCATTCCTCTGCTTGCAGACTCACAATCATGTAGTTTTTATTGACTTATCAAGGATGTTGACTTTTTTCAAATTTTAAACTCTCTGAACTTGTTTTTTTTTTTTTAGTTTTTTAAGTCACAATCTGAAGATTATGTTTGACTTTGAAGAGCTCGATTACGTTGACTTTTAACAAATAAATTGTGGTGACTTCCGATAGAGTTCAAAGTCTTTAAACCTTTATGTTGATACAATAATAATATATGTACATTGAGGTGTTAGATTTTTCTTTATCAGTGTCATAATTTTACATTATTATTAGATGGTAGCTTCTCCATATGATTTTCTCTCAAATAATATAAGTTATTAATCATATTTCACTATTGTTGACTTATTAGTTTATTGCTTGGTTTTGGTTGTTTACATATTAATTTGATATACTCTGCAGATACAGTATCACATTTCTCTGTACTTTACTTGTGTATGTAATCTGGTTTTAATAACTTATTTTTTGGAATATTTTATAGTAATGTTTTCTTTTCACTGCAGTCTATATTTTGCTATATATCTTTGGGAATTAATTTTTTTTTTTTTTTTTTTTTTTTTTTGTCAATTGCCATGACAATTAAACAATTTTTAATTGAATCATTTTTTTTTATTTTTTAAATTACCGTTGAGTGTAAAAGTGAGTTGGTATATTCACTGTTGCGAGATCTTTGCATTGTATTGTGCTTTGCATTTTCTCCTCGTAAGTGCATCACGTAAGGTTGGTTGGTTTGCCTGTTTTAACCAACCTGTTTTGTTAGTTTTGATTGACTAACTTTTTGACTCATTTAACACTTTCCATTTTAGCTAATTTTTAATTATACACATGAGCTTTATTTACAAGAAAAAAATGTTGAAATGGCTTCCACTCTGAAAAAGCAACAAGGTGGTTTATGGGCTCTCATCAGAATATAGGAAACATGTGTGTGTGATTTTGATTATAATCAATGCAACCACCTTTACTGCCATCTCTATTAACCATTTTATGAACTGTGGTAACATTTGCAGATGTTCAACCATTGATGCATAATTACCAGGAAGAAGCGACAACAAAATCCATAATCACTGGCACACGCTAGAAAAAACGCAGGGGTGAACAAATTAATCAGATCGCTCACGAAGCAAGTGTGGTACAACATCATCACTTGTTGATTGATATGAAATAAGATTATGTGAGAGTCATGTGAGGAAGAAGATTACATGTTAAAGAAGAGGTATTAAATGTTGCTTTTGAAATATCATTGTTATTGTAGTACATACGGTATTTAGGATCGCGCATCCACCATTGATCTTAACCTTTTGATTTCATGACCGAGTAATTTATGGAGACTTAAACAATGAGCCTATAGATCGCAAACGCATACACAACCCAACACATACACGACTCGCTGCATCGCGCAGGTTTCCTACTAGTATATATATATATAGGTATTGGATCATTTCAGAAGTTTTTTTATAGCGAGATATGCGAAAAGTGAAGGTGTAACTCCATTAATTCCTAATTTGACGCCCTTTCTTATGTGTAGGTGCATATGTATGTGTGTAGGTGCATATGTTTGTATATGTGTGCGTATGTTTGTATATGCGTATGTATGTTTGTGTGTGCGTAGGTACATATGTTTGAATGTGGCTCGGTACATTTATACATTTGTAGGTAGGTTTGAATGTGTAATTAAGACATAAATACAATCAACTTACATATATGTATGTAACATCACATGAAATGGAGTGAAATTAGGGATTAATGGAGTTATACCTTCACTTCTCGCACTTCTCGCTGTAGTATCACTTCTCGCAGGATCCATTATATATATATATATATATATATATATATATATAACGCCGTTAAGTGTTTTTTAATGATGGACCATTGGGGGCCAACCTTTTAAAATTTGACCGTCAACGTCAATAAACTGATTTGAGATTATTATCGGTTAATACCAGTTAATAGGGATTATTAAAATAAAATACACCAAAATTAAATTAAAAATTACGATGTGGTCTTCATATGAATTATTGTGATGCAATAGACTTGTTCTGTGTTTGTTTATATTTGTTCAATGAGGAAAGTGAATACAGTGATGTTAGACGTGTAACCTTACACATAAACCAGTCAAAACTACGTAGTTTTAATTAAAAAACACACATCAAGTAATTAATCCCCTTCCACATATAGGTAAATTCCATATCTTTCGTTTGTAGTGATTTCCATCCAAGTCTGATGAAAAAGTTTTGCAGGTTTCATAAAATAGAGATTTTGCCTTGGATACATTTGTTTTCCATTTACTTAATTATATTTTAAGTATTAAATTATATATAACCTCATTAAGTTTAATACATAACTAAAAAAAGGAAAATAAATCAATAAATCATAAGCATTACATGCTTTTCAAAATTGGATTTATTTTCTGATGTTTATTGGAAAATTTTGCTTCTCAAGTATTATGTATAAATTCACTGAAGTCCGAATGTAATATCGAACCTAAAGTTATAAAGAAAAAATGAGATAGACCAAGAAATAGTAGCTACTCTATACGAGTATGAGAGAGTCTAACGAAGTTATGTTTTGTTGTGGAAGTTGTAGTTAAGCAAATCCAGTTTGAGGGGAAAAATATGTTCACATTCAAGATTACTAGATTTAGATTTTCATAAAAATGAAAGGTGTTTAATTAAATAAGTGGGTCTTTTAATCAAAATTACGTAGTTTTGACTGATTTTACGTGTAATGTTACACGTCTAACAGCACCGTATTCACTTTCCCCTTTAGTGGATTAGAGTTCCTGTCAACCTGAAAAGAAGAAATTCAAGCCAAATATGAAAATGTTTTAACTCTTTATAGATAATAGGTTACTTATTTCAAGGATAATTGTGAATGCACAACTGATCAAAAAACAAAGAAAAGAATTAACGAATATCTCATATTGTTTAACACTTTGACCAACATGATGATCGATTATGATACATCTAACAAAGCTAATGACCAGGTCCTCTAGGGCTTGGACCGGATGCAAGTCGTTGGAGCCAAAACGACATACTGTTCTTGGCGTTGTCGTACACGGTTGAGTATGTAGCAAGATGGTTCATCCCAACAAAGTTGTCAGACTATCAGGGGCGGACCTACCTTGAGGGCAGGGGTAGCGACTTTTATCCGCAAGTGTAAATTTCTGTTTTTTTGGTAGTTTTTTTAATTCCGCTAACCCTGGAAAAATATAGTGTTACCCCTCCTCAATAGCCCTAAACCAAGCAAACATATTTTTGGTCGGGTTTCGGCGCCGTAACAGTGAGGAAAATGGCATAAAGAAGATGAAGTAGAAAAAAATGCAAAAAAGAAAAGGCGTGATTTTGATGATTTAAAATAGTTAAAATAATACCGTATGCTATCAAAAAAATATGGCATGTGTACTTTACTGTCAAAGGGTAGACTCATTAATTAGTTGTTGACTTTTTAACTAAGTTGAAGAAAACTTAGCTTTATTAAACAGTTTTAATTTTAAAGTTTTTTAATAATCATGTAATTAACTTTTGAAGTTATCTTTTTAATTTTTTTCTTTACATATTTTTAATATATGAACATGTTATGAGACTATGATATTCTCATACATAGTTATTCAATAACTAATATTTTGTGTTTCTTTTAATAGGCTTGTTTTCTTTTCTTTCTCACGACCTCTTCTTTATTACACTTTGCGTCTAGGCCCAGATGGGGTTTATGTGTCTTGAGTGTGCGTAGCGCCGTCTTGAGTGTGCCTTACGCTTTTGATAACTATGGCTCTAAACCTATTGCTAGTTGAAAAGGTATGCACCTGCCTTAACATCGAGCGGGGCGGGTCAACCCACAAGATATAGACAAGAGGCTTGAAATCTGCGCATATTACATCTGCGCATGAAACATCTGCGCGTGAGAATAAAGAGAAGACCTTGCGCATCCTCAGGATAGGCGCATATCACACATGCACATAATCAACCTCGTCCTTATCCAAATCAGGATAAGGACAACCCTGATTGTGCTCATCAGACAACCTTCCAGAAGGTATCCTTTAAGGAATAAAGAATATGCTGATGTTGACAGCTGCCAATGAAAGGTGGACAACTCAGCAAAACCCATGTGCCACCACATGATTGCACATGGGTCAGGTGAAATACCTTGGTCAGAGAATAATCAATGAAAAAGCACCAGGTGTCCTAAGGACACGTGGCGCGAAGCAATAGGAGGAGGCCAAAAAGGCCCTAATTGGGACTGAGCCCAATCATTGGAAACCCTAACACTATAAATACCACACCATCTCCACAAGGGGAGGTAAGCAAGAAAATACATTCTAAATCCTTACTCACTCTCAGATTATTATTATCTTCTCCTACAATCTCTTATTCTCACACCGGAGGGTTACCCCAAAGAGGACCCCTCTGTCCCTTTCTGAGGGGTAAGTTCACGGTGCTGCTCGTTTTGTAGGTGGAAGAATTCATACTCCGGAGAACCATCGGTGATATAGCATACTCATACCCGAGGAAAGTTGATCGTCTACCAGTGAGCCGATCCACGTTTCTTCATTGGCGCCATCACCTGTTACAACGTCAACAAAACCACTATCTCATCAGTTCTCTCTGAAAAACTTCACCATGGTTTCCGGTGTTCGAAACAGCGATCAAGTTCTGGAGGATAATGAGCTTGAGGATGTTAATGAGGGACAGCAGTTTCTGAGGGTGCCGCGTGATACTGCGCGCACCACCAGTAACCATCCTGAAGAGGTATGCACCCGCCTTAACATCGAGCGGGGCGGGTCAACCCACAAGATATAGACAAGAGGCTTGAAATCAAGATGTCATAAAGGCACAAAGCCAAAACCTATGCGCATGGCGCATATCACATATGCTCACGCATCACATATGCTCACGCATATCACATATGCTCACGCATCACATATGCTCACGCGTATCACATGCTCACGCACCATATATGCTCACGCATATCACATCTGCGCGTGGCGCATCTGCGCGTGGCGCATCACATATGCTCACGCATCATATATGCTCACGCGTATCACATCTGCGCGTGGCGCATCTGCGCGTGGCGCATATCACATATGCTCACGCATATTACATCTGCGCATGAAACATCTGCGCGTGAGAATAAAGAGAAGACCTTGCGCATCCTCAGGATAGGCGCATATCACACATGCACATAATCAACCTCGTCCTTATCCAAATCAGGATAAGGACAACCCTGATTGTGCTCATCAGACAACCTTCCAGAAGGTATCCTTTAAGGAATAAAGAATATGCTGATGTTGACAGCTGCCAATGAAAGGTGGATAACTCAGCAAAACCCATGTGCCACCACATGATTGCACATGGGTCAGGTGAAATACCTTGGTCAGAGAATAATCAATGAAAAAGCACCAGGTGTCCTAAGGACACGTGGCGCGAAGCAATAGGAGGAGGCCAAAAAGGCCCTAATTGGGTCTGAGCCCAATCATTGGAAACCCTAACACTATAAATACCACACCACCTCCACAAGGGGAGGTAAGCAAGAAAATACATTCTAAATCCTTACTCACTCTCAGATTATTATTATCTTCTCCTACAATCTCTTATTCTCACACCGGAGGGTTACCCCAAAGAGGACCCCTCTGTCCCTTTCTGAGGGGTAAGTTCACGGTGCTGCTCGTTTTGTAGGTGGAAGAATTCATACTCCGGAGAACCATCGGTGATATAGCATACTCATACCCGAGGAAAGTTGATCGTCTACCAGTGAGCCGATCCACTTTTCTTCACTAGTTATTATCCTAATCAATAATAGGACTCAATAAGAGTGTATCTTGTTAAAAAGATTTTTCAACAACGAGGACATGACTTTAAATGGACAAACTATTTTAGTGGCTGAAGACCTTTCCATGTAAGATAATTTCCTAAATATGATTAATTAGAGTATAAATCCAAACAAGAAAAACCATATTGCTTATATTATTACTTGTTTAATAAAAGTATTGTTAATCAAGATGGAAGAATAGTTTCTGTAAATGAAGTAAACCTGGTACCTTAAAGAACATGTTGGATCACTTAACAGTTTTCACAATAAGCCTAGGTAAAAATGTGACAATTGAACAAAATGTTGATCAATTTCTCATGGTGATAATGGAAAACATGAATAATATGACAAACCTATAATTATATGTGTACCTGTTACAGCATGGAAAGTAGTAACCGCAGCAGGGTATGATGTAGTCGACATGTTTTTCATCTTGATCGAGTTCCCCTTTAGGATGTACAGTTAAGGATGGTTAGGGTTCTTGAGAGGAACCCGGTTTAGAAGAGAGAGGAGACACATGATTTTCTTATGTGTGTGAGATTAGGTTATGATGTTAATTTATTCTTTCTATATATATATCCAAGGGGAAACCCTTTATTAGCTATTAAAAGTAATATGGCCCATCAACAATTACTAAGCTAATATATAATAAGGTATTATTAATTATTTTGATATATTATTATATAAATGATAATGATGACCATATAAATATATAAAATATATTTATTCTTACATTCTCTCACTTGGCCGAGTAATAATTTATTATGAGTATTAGATAAGCCTGATCAGGAGTTAACACTCATTTTAGTTTTAAACTCAAACTGGAGCAGAGAAATACAGTCATTGAATTGAACATCAGCTCAAGACCCCCATTAATCATACTGTAGTCCTTATTTAAAACCTAAGTAGTTATGATCAAAATTTTCAAGTAAGCCCTTCAAACGTTTGATTTGTATAATAATTTGTATATATGTCATTATGCATGCAGAACATATTAAGAGACACACAAAATCAAAACTAGTGAGGAAATATTAATAGTTAATCATTCATAGTGCGATATGCAGTTGTACATGGTCATCAATAAACCCCTCATGATTATAAGCGCTTTCATAATACTTACGGGTAGACCTTTAGTTATAGGATCCTTAAGCATATCATGAATGTATTCGATACGTAAATTTAGATTCCTCAATTCATTCATAAATGAATAATTAGTTTCATATCGAAATTTAATGCAGCACCACTCAAACTGTTACTGTTTGAGAAAACATGGTAGCTGACTTTATTACAATTAGTCTTCAATATATAATTTATCTGAAGTTTAATAAAACTTCTGGGTTCACTAATAAATATTCAACAACATTGTAATTAATCAACATATTATGTCGTTATGACTTAGGTTGTTGTTATCAGTTCATTATGACTCCTCCATGAGATAAATTTATCTTCTGACATAAGAATATATCCTGAAAATTACATTTTCTTATCTCTGAATAGGACAAAGTTTAGAGTAATCTACCGGTTTGAATTCTCACTTTTTCTTTTAAATTATAGTCTTTCGTTTCTTTTAAAGATATTTTAATACTCTTTTTAGATGTTTCACATTAATCTAGACATATCTAGTGTGTTGCAATTTTGAGTAATATCTGAACAAGTATAGACTTGAACCTACATAAGGCTTCTACTTAATGAAGCATAAAGTAATAATCTCAATTATCCTATTATCCTCTAAATAGAGCAATATTGTTTGTTACATGTATAAGGACCCATTTAAGATAAAAATTATAGAACAAAACTAACGTCCCTTTGGGTCTATCTCAGAATGTTATGATATCTATTATGTAAGGGATATCTCTGAGATCTATCACATAAAAGTATGTATGAACAATGCTTTGACTTATGTAACATATACTTGTCAGAAGAATGTCATCTATATAAGGACAAGTTTGTTTTTAGTTGCTCCCACTCATCTTGAGGTAGGTACATTAATCCACTAGTTTTTATGAAAATAATTGTATAAAGATTTCATCACATTTTGATGTTTGCTTTAACCCATATATGGATTTTATTGACTTATAGACTAAATGTTCTTTAACCTTCAGTTTATAACTTATAGGTTGTGTTATGAACATATAAATATGTAAGTCAATTGTTAGGGAAAGTTATTTTAATGTTCATCTAATGTAGCTCTTAACTATTATAAGCTACTAGAACAATAATGATACTTAACAAAATCTTTTGTAATATAGGTAAGAAGATTCTTTGATAGTTGATTTCTCCTTGAATATAACCTTTAACAATCAATCATGCTTTTTTGTGTCTTAACGTTTGTGTTAGGATTTAATTTAGTTATGAACACCCTTAGGTATTTCAACAAAATCTTAAACGTTATTCTGACTTATGAAGTTTAGTTTAATTTGCTAATAATAGCTTTATTCCATTTAGAATATTGATTGATTTAATGGTTTAATTAGAAGGGGTATGATCATTAAACTTTTCAACATTCATTTCAACTTTAGTTAGGGAGCTTACATGATAATCAAAGTTAGTAGGTTTTAAAACCTAGATGACCTCCGGAGTTGATAATTTGGTTTATTTGATGTTTCAGTTTTATGAATTAGCTCTTGGTTAGGTTGCTATCATTTTCAGGATTCTAAGTGTGTAAGAGTTGGTACAGTATGGTGTACAAGAGGTGTAATTGGAGTAAAATTTAATGACTCTCTTCCCCCTGCCTCTTGTACTTTTGCCAAGTCATTATAAGGACTTTTACTGCCCCCACTGACCTTAGAAACCGTTAGGAAATTAGCATGCTTAGGGTCAATATTTATAAACCAATAGATTCTAATAGAGAAACAAGTTAATAATATAAATTGTTGGAGTTTCTCTTGTTGAGGATTAGTTTAGTAAGAAATCCGAATTTGCCCACTTTAAGCAACAATGAAACTTTTGTAAGAGATTGTAAATTCTAAAGAGATAAGTTTTGATAGAATAGTGTTGTGATGGAGCAGTGTCTTGTACAAGAGGTGTAATTAAGAAAATATAAAGTTTTCACTCCCCCACCTCTTGCAAATCTTGTAAGTTATGATTGAGACACTTAAGGCTCCCACTGATCTTTAATATCTCTAGGAAATATACAAGAGAAGTTTCAATGATGTACGTGACATGAGAATCTGTTATATATATGTGCTAGACTTGATTTGATTTCATTAACGTCCAGATGTCATAATCAACTTAGGGACATATTTAGAAGAAATCGTATTAAGTATATATGAATGGATCTCTTTAAAACCGTGGACCATAGAAGACAAATTAGATACAAGTAAAAGCCTTTTAAATGATAAAAGAATTATGTCTGAATATTCCGTTTGAATAAGTTCCACGAATGTCAGTGAAATATAACTTATGGTGGACCCATACTTATTCCTTATGCCAAGTAATGTTTAGGGAATCTAACACATGATTAAAATCACTAAGAATGAGATTAGATGAAAAATCACCCTCATCAACCATGTCATAATTTCTCATGAAATTTGGTTTTAATGGATGATTTTTATAAGTCTCATTTGTCTTTTGTTAAATTTTTATTTGCATGGTAACAAAAGTTGTGAAAGTATATAATATCATCTAGTTCTATTTTAAAAATGTTTCAATCCAGATATTGATAACAAATAATCTGAGACTTTAAGGTAAGAGTGACTTTATGTTGGCTATGCAAACCTCATAACTGTCATATTGTAGCTTAAGTATGATACTAAACTCTGATTAATCTCTAGAATATTTAAGGTATCATAAAGCATAATTAGAAGACAGTTTTTTTTATGGATATAATAGCTTTAACATTTAAATTTTGTCACAAACACTCATGTTAGTTATTTGTTGATATCAGTAAAGAAAATTATAAAACTAGACTCAATCTATCATGTATTAATTGGAATATTAGGATTAACATACTTAAATATCATTATATACGACTACTGTTTTAGCCAGATATTCTTTGAATTATGGAAAATCTTGTTACTTATGCCTAATATAATGACATATTTTTACAATGAGACTTCTCCTTAGAGAACTTAAAGCTGGAAGTAATACTTGTATTTTGTCAATGAACATTAGAATTATTCTCTTTAAGGTTTTAGTGGTAGTGAGTTGAATAACATCTTATGTTCCACTGCCATATTCTTTTCTTTTACATGTGTTGCTAATCAACATACTCGTTTTTCCTTTTGTACTTGTGAGTGTTATAGTTGATTTTTAAGGCAACAAATTGTAATAATAGAAAATTTTAGTATGTAATGCATAAGAAAAGTGTACTTATTTCCATGTGTGAGCCCTTAATTTTTATGGGTCATGGTACTGTAAATTATGATGTATTCGGTAATGCCATTTAACCTTATAGTTAGAATTTTCAAGGAACACGTGCATCTTATGAGTTATTTTAATTATTTAATAGATATTAGATTAGCTTTAGGAAAAACTAAATCTAGGATAACTCTATTTGATAGCATGAGTTTATTGATTATCATAAGAGACATTATGTTTGACTCATCCCATTTTTTCATGCACTAGGTTTCTTATTTATTACTATTATTAGGAGCAAGGAGATGGTCATCTCTTGAGGATAATCAAAAAACGAGAAAAGCTAAAAGTTAATGAAACTCTTTATGAAGCAAAACATATTTGGGTTTGAGATTAGAGTGGATGATTTGAATGAGATAATTATTTATAGAAGAAAATTATAGTGAGTAATGTTATGGGATACTAAAATAATACATATTAAAATTTATGATCATTAGATTAATGAAGGATCATTAATGTGAGAATCATTATATTTTATTGAAGATGTGATATGTCTATTATTAACATCAAACTAATAGACTATAATTAAAAGTTCTATTTAAACAAAAAATAAATCACCTTTGGGCAGAATTAAAATTTATTTAAGTATATATGTGCAAAACAATTGTAACACATCACCTTTGGGCAGAAGTGAGACAATTATTTTAATTATGCATGAGTTAACTTTGCTGGATATAAATGTAACACATCACCTTTGGGCAGAAATGAGACATTTAAATCATGTAGACAAAATTAACAAAGCTTTGTAATTAGACTTGAATGAGGAATAGATGTGTAACACATCACCTTTGGGCAGAAGTGACACATCAAAATTCATTCAAGTAAAGCTTTTATGTTTTGTAAAAGGTTTTTTTTTAAGTTTTAAGTATTTACAAAACATTTAATTAGTTAATAATAACCTGTTTGGATTAGAAAAGTTTTGGTTTTCGGTTTTGTAATGAGTTCTCGATTCTAGTAATGAGTTCTCGGTCAAATTATGAGTTCTCGGGTTTATTGGGTTTTCGGTTTTAATATTTTCGGTTTTTAATGGGATCTCGGTTTTAATTAGTTTTTGGTTTTGATGAAATCTCAGATTGACCGAGATTTCGGTAAGCATTAAAATCCAAAAATTATTTAAGGTAATAATATTTTGGTTCAAATTGTTAGAGATTAATTTTATCTCCAAGATTTGTTTAATTTTGAAATTTTTATTCTTAATAATTATTCAGATTTCAAAAAATCTTTTAAGATTTGTTTTTCAATTATTTTAGGAAAAACACAATCATAATCTAAACTTTAACCAAAATATGCATTATTTTCGAAAAACCCATGATGAGCACGAAGAACATCACCGAAAAACTATAAATTTTTTACAGGTTTTTAATGTGAAACCGGGTTCTAAAAGATTTAAATAGTTTATTTATAAACCGCTTTCAATGAGTACAAGCATAACAAAATTTTAATTAGGTTTTATCAAGATTTTAGATTCAAGTCTTCCGGTTTAAATCCAGATTTAATGGAAAACCATGAAGAACCGATTAAACAACATCGCTCTTGATACCACATGTTGATCAATTTCTCATGATGATAATGGAAAACATGAATACTATGATAAACCTATAATTATATGTGTACCTGTTACAGCATGGAGAGTAGTAACCGCAGCAGGGTATGATGTAGTCGATATGTTTGTCATCTTGATCGAGTTCCCCTTTAGGATGTATAGTTAAGGATGGTTAGGGTTCTTGAGAGGAACCCGGTTTAGAAGAGAGAGGAGACACATGATTTTCTTATGTGTGTGAGATTAAGTTATGATGTTAATTTATTCTCTCTATATATACACCCAAGGGGAAACCCTTTATTAGCTATTAAAAGTAATATGACCCATCAACAATTACTAAGCTAATATATAATAAGGTATAATTAATTATTTTGATATATTATTATATAAATGATAATGATGGCCATATAAATAAATATATAAAATATATTTATTCTTACACAAAAAGCTTTCAAAAAAACAAGAAATCTATTAGTCTATTAGTCAAGAAAACGTGTTAGAAATTTATTTATTATCGTGTTTATACTTTGGTTTCGTTTGTATTATATGAAATACGGGAAAAAAAAATTGAACGTTACCCCTGAAATTTTGGTTTAGATCTGCACAACTGATCAAAAAACAAAGAAAAGAATTAACGAATATCTCCCATTGTTTAACACTTTGACCAACATGATCATCGATTATGATATACATCTAACAATGCTAATGACCAGGTCCTCTAGGGCTTGGACCAGATGCAAGTCTTTGGAGCCAAAACGACATACTGTTCTTGGCGTTGTACACGGTTGAGTATGTAGCAAGATGGTTCACCCCAGCAAAGTCGTCAGACAATACTCTACCTTTAACTACATGTGGACTTGTAACAACAATTGAAGACAACAAGAAAACCCAACAAGGCGCATGCATTCTTGAAAGCCATCTTACAATACTATGAAACTGAGATTGATACTTATAAAGCTTGTTAATTTGATGCTTTTTGAAGCTGTTTCTGTGATGGCTTGAATGAAATTGCTAAGTGGGAATCGTGGTTATATATAGACAAGAGTTTGATGTTTGACTTGAATATATTTGTATGTTTTTGAATAGTGGGTAACCTGCACGTGTTGACCAAGCAAATGAGATCCAGAAACGGTCAAGGTAATTTGTTGATTTTTCCGTGAGATTTGTTTTCCTTTTTTCTAATTTCTACTAATTAGTCATTTGTGTTAAACCCGACCCCGTCGACAAAAGCTGACTTGTAACTACTAATTAGTCATTTGTGTACACACACTATCGATAAACATTTTATTTTTATTGTTATTTTTTACTTTTACTTATAATTTTTCTTTTGTACTTGAGAAATATAAGAATATCTATCAATCCGTTAATATCATGTTTTTATATTTCTAACTAGTTTTATACCCCGCGTCACAAATATGATAATTTAAATTATAAAATTACAAGTAAAACAAATAATTGCATAGCATATATGAAAAATGATATTACATATATGCTTGTATGTTTACTACATGTGCATAAATTGATTTTATTTATATCACAAATGATTTTTTTAAATGAACTTAATTAAAAAATGCACGTGTAAATACGTACCCGAGAATGCTTCTTTCAATTGAGAATTTCATTCTCAGTGTCATATATGTATAATTGAAAGAATTTTAGTTATGAACTAATTTCGGAAATATGACTTCTCATACGATAATGATTATAACCAATCAGCCTAAATACATAAGAAACGTTACATTTATTGATATATTTATCAATTTACTACCCATCGAAGGAAATGAGAATATTATATTGTAACGACGGATGATCTTCAAAAACTATGTTTTTCTGAGCTACACCATGAAAAAGATTTTGATAAGTTTTAGGGGGCATATCGACTTTGTCATAATGACAACATAAAAACTAGCATGTTAACCCATTCAATTTTGTGAATATTTTGTTTCATTTTTGCATAGTTTTGCATGACATGTTTCTCATACAACGTTCTGATCACCATTAAAGGAAAAATTAATGCTGACATAAATATTTCTAATTTGATAAAAGTTAGAAACGCTGATAGACACGAGTGGCATGACGAAAGTGTTAGAAATATTTTCTTATATTTTAATAGTCGAGAGAAACATAGTCAATTTGACAAATCCTGAACCTTTCGATAATTTTCAAAATATACACTTGAAAATAAATTTGAAACCCGAATCATGTTTAAAATTCTAACTTTCATCCATTTGACATTTTCAAGTTAACACTTTGAATTCATAACAAATTTGACAATAAATCTAATTGCATTCTCAAACTTTAAAAGAATATTCAATTTTCCCATTTTTGACCTGTAACAAATTTTGACTAAATGTAGTTAACTAGTACCAAACAATCTATTTTACCAACTTTTAACCCATAAAAATCAAATTTAAGTTCCACAAAAAAGCCGAAAAAATCATTGATAGAAAAAACTAAGAAATTAAATATGATAAACTTTGTTATGTTTGAGAGTGATTCGTATATACTATCCTTACATTTTAACATATATATAGTTTACTAAATTAACCGAAAAAATAAATGGATAGATTTAAAGCATATATTTATAATTTATAAATTTATATGACAATTTACAATAACAATAATAATAGATAAATGGATTGATTTTAAAACAATGGATCGACTTTTAAGCATATATTTATAATTTAATGATTAAAAATTACTTTGTAAAATGAAAGCATATTCGACTTTTGTTTTTCTTTACAATCTTATACAACATACATTGTACAATATGTTAATGATAATATTTGAAATTATATTCTTTTAAATATTTGAGAAACACGGTTTGTTGTTAATTTTTGGATTTCACAAAGTATTTTGAAATATATTGTAAAATAATATGTTAATACTTATTTACATATAAATATATAGATGCAATATAAATAAAGTGTAAAAGGAAATGGATAATTATTGATTTATTGCATATTTATGGTCAGTTAATATCTTAGTCTTGGAGGGAAAGAATTATAAGAATTAACCAAAATATGAAAAATGTCCACAGTTATTTTACTTTATTAGAGTAGGTAGATTCCTTCACTTATAAAAATATATAGTAAGAAATGTATTTTAAAATTCTTAATTGATAATTTTTTACAAACTATATATGATACTCTCTTTTTAAGAAATTAATAAGTATATTTACATATCTTAAATCTTAAATATATATATATACAAACCTCTAAAAGCCCTTTGATTGCTCATCATCCCTCTCAAACCACCAGATTGCTCCATTTGTAAATGGATGTATCTCATGCATTTAACCCGAATTCATGGGTATGGGTCTCACCAAACCCGAATAGCGCTTAAACAGGTTATAACATCTCAGTATGTTAAAAATTAATCTCACCGAAGATTTGATATGCAAATCCTATAAAATAGGGTTTGGATATACTAAATATTAATATCTGATTTTTTTAAAAGAGGATATTATTTATAATAAAGAAACAAGTTTATAGTAAAAAAAATAAGTTAGTCACAGATCTCACCAAACCGGATAGCTCTTAAACGAGTTATAATATGCCATTTATTTCTTAAACTCTTGCATCATTAAACCCTAATTTAATTTTTCTATATGGCTTTAGTTACATTAGTGATTATTTTTCTTTTAAGTTTAACTTAAAGAAAACATTTCACAAAATATATCTAAATTATAACAAATTAACATAAACGAACAAATATAAAACATTAAGTAGATGATTTATTTATTGTTTCATCCATTAAACATAAACGAACACAAATGGATTTGAATTACCATAATGAACAGTTCATAAACATAAACAAACGTAGACGAACATAACTTAACAAAGGTAAAGGAACATAAATGAAAAAAGATAAATGAATACAAACAAACATAAAGAAATATAAAGACAAAATGGCAAAACTCGTCCTTTACATTTGCATGTTTCTTCAATTGTTGTCCTTTACAAAGATAAATGCCGGTAAACATTGTAAGTCCCCCCGGGGCGTCGCCGATCGATACGAGATCCGCACGATGTCTAGGAGTGCGGAATCCTCCTAGACTCGTTTATTGGTGTAGAAGACGAAGAACACGATTACCCACAAACACATACACGAACAAACACAAGAACGGGATAAACAAATCTGCAGATCTTTTATAATAATCAAAACCACGTTACATACCGAACATAAACAAAAACACGGCCGACCCGAGGTGAGCTCTACCTCGGGCCGTCCCACACGACTCTCCCTCTCGGTTTCTCTCTAGACAAATAAACTGATCACAAAACACACTCTAACTTTTCTGGATACACAAACCTAACCAAGACACACATATATATATATATAAACAACTTCACGGGCTTGGGCCTGTAGGCGAAGTTGTTACAACTTCGCCTATGGCGAAGTTGTTATAACTTCGCCTATGGCGAAGTTGTCCTAACTTCGTACTTCGTTTCCGCTGATCAGAATTGCATAGCGACGGTCACAAAATGAACCAACAGACTCCCATTTGACCGTTGCTCTCAATTCTAACAAACACAAAAGATCATCTGTTACAAAACATGCACCAACAGACTCCCTCTTAACTGATGATCTTCTGTTTGCTTTTCAACCAGCCGTGTCTGAAACTGTCTTGTAGCTTCACAAATCTACCAATCACCCAGCGTCTTCCATATCTGATCTCCCATTCAGTGTAAGCTTCTCCGACTATATAGATTGAGGTCTTTGAAATGCATGCATCCCCGTGCCTAATTAATCATCTCAACCAATCACGTGAGTCCTTCTGACTTCACCAACACGTGAAGTTCTTCTAACTTCACCAACACGTGAAGTTGGGCTCCCTCCACAACTTCACCAACACGTCGGCATACGATAAGGTTTAATCTTCAACTACTCAACATCAAGTGATCAATTTCATCACAAAATCACATTGACAGAATCTAACACACATGACCATTAATTAATCCGAAGCATCTTCAATCACCAGGGATAACGATCAAGAACATATAACACTTTAATTCCCGATTAAATCCAACTTGTTCCAGAATTTTCACTTTAATAAATAAGCATCACGTTTCAGGATCCAATTCTCGAACTCCTTGAAAATAACATAAATAATATGCTCTGACCACAATCCAGTAATGACAAAAACCTTCAGTTCAATTTGACTTTCTTCAGTTGGTCAACCTCGAACAACAATAATTTCATTGCCCACAAACACCCAAATATGTGTCAATATCCAGTTTCAATCAATATCTCATTCACATACTCAACGCCATATCCAGAGTTGACACGTATTTGTTCACACGTAAGACCAAGAGATAACAAGTTTCACTCGTTGACGGAACAACATCTTCAGTCTCACAATAATCGTGTACACCTGGCCATACAGACGAAAACTCCAAAACACTCTTTTTTTTTTTCTCGTTAACTTCGCCTAAAGTCAACTTCGCCTGGCTATAACTTCGCCTGGCTAAAACTTCGCCTGTCAATAACTTCGCATAGCAATAACTTCGCCTGGCTGCTAACTTCACCTAAACCCTAAAATTTAAGCGACAACTTCGCCTGAACCCCATAATTTCGCCTGTGGCGCTGATCGGCCAGAAACGCATCAGAGACGTGCCAGAAACACCAAAACGCAGATCTCGAACCATAGCATAAGAGCCTAAGGCTCTGATACCACTTGTAAGTCCCCCCGGGGCGTCGCCCATCGATACGAGATCCGCACGATGTCTAGGATTGCGGAATCCTCCTAGACTCGTTTATTGGTGTAGAAGACGAAGAACACGATTACCCACAAACACATACACGAACAAACACAAGAACGGGATAAACAAATCTGCAGATCTTTTATAATAATCAAAACCACGTTACATACCGAACATAAACAAAAACACGGCCGACCCGAGGTGAGCTCTACCTCGGGCCGTCCCACACGACTCTCCCTCTCGGTTTCTCTCTAGACAAATAAACTGATCACAAAACACACTCTAACTTTTCTGGATACACAAACCTAACCAAGACACACACACACACACACACACACACATATATATATATATATATATATATATATATATATATATATATATATATATCAGGCTTGGGCCTGTAGGCGAAGTTGTTACAACTTCGCCTATGGCAGAAGTTGTTACAACTTCGCCTATGGCGAAGTTGTTCTAACTTCGCCTATGGCGAAGTTGTCCTAACTTCGTACTTCGTTTACGCTGATCAGAATTGCATAGCGACGGTCACAAAATGCACCAACAAACATCCTTTACGTTTAAAAACCTTAGTATGACATGTCCTTTGACCTTAAACCTGTTAAACAAACAAACACCGACTGCCACCCACTATCTACCGCCGCCTCCACCAATAGCCACCATTACTAGTCACCGCCGACCGTTTCCACCCACAGCCACCATTACTAGTCACTGCCGGAACCCCATTCCACCACCATCAATCCACCACATACCCTAAAAGCCACAAACCACCACCACCAGTCCACCACACCCTTCTGTTTCATCTTGTCGGAACCCCAGACATGGTGGGAATCACCTAATCCAACAAGAACTCTAATTTTGATTCCCCAATTACTCAACGATTTTGCCTCAGCCAGTTTAAATTGACAGGGGCTTTTTGCTCCCTAGATGATTGCGACCTAAAACACACAGCCACCATTACTTGATTGTCTTGACGGGGTTTCGAAGTTGATGTGAGTTCCAAATTCGTTCGATTGAGTTCTGGTTTTATAAAACAAGGTTAATCCTAACCCTAACGGGCCGGAATTGAGTCCAACTAAAACCGAGGTGATTGTGATTGTGTTGTGGTGGGGTTTTGTTTTGGAAAAAGAGTGCGGCGAGTGAGGGAGGTTTGGGGCGGGGGTTTTTCGACGACGGTGGCCTGTGGTGGTGGATTTGAATGATGGTGGTGGTGGTAGTGGTGGTGAGCTTGAACTGGACGGAATGATGATGGTGTTGCTGTGGTGGTGAGCCTGAACAAGAGAAAGAGTATACAGAGGGAGAGAGAAAGAACACAGATGAAACAAAGATAATGATTTATTTTAATATCTTTTAGTTTTCTTTAGTATAAGTAAAATGACTAGACGACCCTCATGTGCATTGCACATGCCTGGATTTAACGAGAAAAGTAAGCTGGGTTAGGGTCAAAGGATATAATGTGATAGATTTTTAAAGCATAAATGATGTTTTTTGTCATTAAGTTTGCTAAAGGACAACAATTGAAAAAAGGTGCAAACATAAAGGACTAGTTTTGCCATTTTATCAAATATAAATAAACACAAACAAACAAATATAAAAATTAAATACATGATTCATTCAATATTTAATCTATAAATGAACATAACCAAACATAAATTGATCAAAATAGGTCAATGTATAACATGCTTATATACAATAAATTAAATTAAAATTCAAAAAATTGTATTTACAGTATTAGACGTGACAGATGTAAAACAGCTCCCGTAATGCAGGTGGATAAAAACTAGTATGTGATAAATATCCGACGAGCGTAAAATTGATTATGGTACACATTTTTGCTTGAATCAAACAATAAAACCAGTTGACTTAATATGTGATTTATGTTAAACTAGTTTATTATAATTTATCTAGCTTTTATTCCTCGTATTACGGGGGTTGTTTGACATTATTCGTTTATAACATTTATATATTTTTTTATTTTAATTTAATTTTTATTTATTGTATAAAAGTTAATAATATACTTATGGTTTGATGATGAAAGAGTTTCACGAATAAATGAGATGTTCTAACCTGGTATAAAAGCTATATGGGTTTGGTGACCCACGACTCACATATTTTTTTTACAATGAATTGTTTCTTAATTGTAAATAATATCTTTTTAAAAAATCGGTTATTAATTTTTAGTGTATCCATATTTTATAGGATTTTCATATTAACTATTTGGTAAGGTTAATTTTTTATTTAACTAGATGTTATAACCTGTATAAGAGTTCTCTGTGTTTGGTGAGACTTATACACTTGAATTCGGGTCAGATGCATAAGAAACCTTATCTACAAATAAAACAATCTTATGACTTGAGATGATATGATAAACAACTAAAGAGCTTTTATACTGTGTTCCAGAGTCTCATTTAACGAGGGGAGGGGAGGGGAGGGGAGGGGAAGGAAATTAGGAGAGAAAAGAAAGGAGACGAAAAGTTTTTTTTTTTGTTTCCGAGTTTAATGAGAAGGAAAGGAAAATCAAGGAATTTACATATTTCATGTGTTCCCGAGTTGAGAGGAAAAGAAAAGAAAATTATAGTTTTACTATCATACCCTTTAAATAAAACTAAAATAAAATTAGTTTTAAGGGTAATTTAATAATTGAAAAGATTTTATCTCATAATCTCTCCAATTTGGAAAGATGAATATATGTTAATATTTTCTAGTATTTTCCCTCCCCTCCCCTCCCATTCTCTTCTTAAAAAAACTCTGAAACATGATATTTTAACATTTTCTCCTCCTTCCCCTTCTCTCCCCTCATTAAATGAGACTCTGAAACACAGTGTTAAGTTACGTCTATATATATTTAATTTCTTTAGTAATGAAAAAGGATCCCGCGTTAGATTATACGAGAAACGAATTTTGTATTATATTATTTACAATATTAAATGAATTTTACCTTGACATATGATGACACTTTTTCTCTTTAACAAATAACAAAGTGCTAATACTTGAATACTACCTTTTAAGTTATTTACCTTTTTTTTTTCTTTTTTTTAATACTCGTGATGTATTTGTTAGATCCTTATCAAATTCAACATTGTAATAGGTCATGTAATGCAGGAATATGTTGCATAGTTGGACGTGAAGCTTGGATAAATATTTGGATTTAAATATTTATTTTACTAATATATTTTTATTTAAGCGTTTATCTACTTAGTGTTATGTTGTTTTTAGACCTTAGAATAAGTATTGTCATCTTTTGTACGTGAAACTCAGTTTTATGATATTTGATTAACGAACTATAAGCGTGAGGTTTGTCTACCAAGTATTTCGGTTCTGGTAATTTGATAACGATCAATTGTTCTTGAGCCATTTACGTAAAGCTGTGGAATCGGTATCAATTGGCGTCGAAGATTTTGGTTCTCAATTGGCTCGGCGTGAGGATGGATACTTGCTTGCTCATTCGCCGCCGGAGGTAATGACAAAAGTATATTTGATTCACATGCCCATGGTAATGGTTGATATCATGCTAGAGGCAGCTGTGGAATCTATCCTGACCCGCAGGATCTTAAGATCAAAAGACTCCAACAACGAGTACGTGACCTCGAGATATAGCACAATAATCAACGACTCGAGCAACATATCCAAGATCTTAAGGCATGATCGACATGGAAGGAAACGATATCACAAGAACCCGCTTGGGACGAGTTATCCGGGCATGAGGAGCATCATACTCATGGCGATTTTATCTATCATTCACCTCCTCGTTTGGATAATTATGTATGAGGATGAAGAGGTGAATCTTCCCAGTGGCGATTTTTTCTTTGATTCACCACCCGTGTTTGATAGCCACTTTGACGAGAAGTGGTATTTTTGGATAATTGGTGGTACTTTGGTTGTTGAGGTTGTTAAAGAGGGAATTCATCATCATCATGCTTAGCAAATCCCACCAATAGCTAATCTATGGTAGAGTCTGAGGATGGTAAGATGTAGACAACCTTACCACTACCCCATAGGAATAGAGAGACTGCTTCTAGTGAGACCCTGACTCGATAGTGGTATTGCATCAAGCCTTGAACATAAGACACATAACACTCAACCATCGGGTGCTATGTACCCGTGTTTCAGCTATTAACTCCACCGCATGATTGCCTGATTGACCTTTCGTCAATTTAAACATTATTTTTATGAAATTAGTAAAATAACATCAAAATTAGTACAATTTCACTTCTGTCCACCAAAAGCTCACACATATATACATTAAATGCGCGCATCGCAAGTAAGGCATATTATTAAAGAGGGAATTGCAGGAAGAAAATATGTTGCTAATTTGCATGTCCGAAATAAATTGCAATTGAAGGTGAAGTCATTGTCTGAGAAGATGTTGGTGTTGGTGAATTAGTACCACTCTTATAAAGAGAAAATATGGTGATGAATTGGTAAGATATGTAATCTTGATGGTGGTGGTGATGTGTTGTGTACTTGTAGTGAGAAGGTGACTGGTGGTGATCAATTGGTTTTGGAAGCTCATTCCGTTATGGAGGGTGGTGAAACGATAACCATGAATGGTGATTCGGTTGGTGAGGATGTTCCAAAAATTCTGGATCGTGATCCGTCACTTTTGAAAACCTACCAAACATCACCGATTTTTGAGACAGGTTCAGAAAGGAAACCATAAATTTGGCTACCAAGAATAATTCAAAATTTCATATTTATATATTAACAATTTCATGAAATTGTGTGCATCAATAGTTATACATTATCCATTCAAAGTTGGGTACCATTCACCGTTTCTTCAACCAATTGTTTTCGTCCATGCCACACACTCCTTTTGAGTTTTACATCATTTTTCTTTTTTACTTCTCTATGTCTATTAGGGGTGTTCACAGTTCGGCTTAAAACTGCAAAACCGTCTAAACCGGCCGTTGGTATGGTTTCACGGTCGGTATTTTTAAGTAACATTCGGTTGGTCGGTTTAAAAATTTTCAAAACGCAACAAACGGTTTGGTTTAAGATTACAAACTTTTCAAACTGTAAAAACCAGACCGGACCGTGAAATTTTATTATAATTATTTTTAAAGATAGTTTATATTTTTAGTATATGATTGTTTATATGTTGTTTTAGGTCCACTATAAAAATAAAACTAGATTAAATATTTAAACTACTAGATTGTTGTAAATGTAGTGTATTTACTGCCCACAATCTAAGTAGGTTACTATCTCTTTAATTGAAATGTAAAGGGCCTTCAAATTAAATATCTAGATACATATAAAACATAGACAATTTCTTGTAATGTATTTCCACAATTTTTTTATTTAATGTATTTCCACTAAGGTATTAGGGCCATTTGTTTTCCACTCTATATAATGACATTTTGTTTTACACATTTTTGAACAGCCTATTAGTTAATTTTATAATTTGATGTTTGCATTTTTTGAAAAATTATTATGTTTCATTTTATGTAAAACGCAAACCGTTACCAACGATTTGATTCGGTTTGGTTTGAAAAGTTTACGGTTCGGTTTTGGTTTTTGAAAATCAAAAACCGTTACCGACGGTTTGACCTAAAACCGTTAAAACTGGACAGTGAACACCCCTGATGTCCGTCACATACTCCACCCTTTCACTTCTCTCATCGCCTGCTCTCTACATATACTCAGGTAAGATGACAGCTTAAAGTTAACAGCCGATGAACAAATATATATGGAAGGACACGAAATCACAAGAATCCGCCAGGGTTGAGTTATCCGTGCTTGAGGAGTATCCTACTCATGGCTATTATATCTATCATTCACCTCCTCATTTGGATAATTATGTATGAGGATGATAAGGTGAATCTTCCCGGTGGCGTTTTTTGCTATGATTCGCTACCCGTTTTTGATTGTGTAACATTCGCTACTTTTCAAAACCCGAAAACCCGACCCATTATAAGTTTTCGTTTTTTATATGTATTGACATATATATAAATCAAGTTTCGTTTCATGTATATGTATTTATACTCGTTTAACCGACTCTTTTTGTCGTTCATTGTAGTCTTATTCTTTGTTTGTCAATAATATATTGTCCTCGATGATTTAAGATTAGTTAGAGTCTTTATTTAATCGAGTTCTAAACTATCCGGGTATAATACGAAAATAATCCAACTTGGTAACTTTTATCACCTTTGTGTAATATCTAAAAGTATAAGGTATAAATTGTAATGAAAGTTTTTAATATGTTTTAATATAACATGAAAATGCTGGGACCTATTATGTAAATAGTGTTTAAATATAATAATAATATTAATAATAATGAAAAGAAGCAGCAGCCCCATCCCATCGCTAACTTCGTTTTTCCAGTTAACTGGATTCCGGTGAAGATTTTCCGGCGGGAAAAATTAAACAATATGTATTAACCACTAATCGATCCGTTAACCCATCCTAAATGATGTCTCCACTAACGTTAAGTAATAATTCGTGATTAATTTCATCATTTACAACCCTTAATGTCCGATTTAATCCCGTAACCGTCGGAAATATAATACGCATCAAATAATGACCATTTAACTCCAAACACTCCAATGGTGACTATAAATACGACGCAAAGCTTCATCAAAACTTGTCCCAAACAATAAACTGGTCTAACATACTCTTTATATTGCTGAATTGATTCGTTAAAGATCTTTTCTCCGACCACCGTCGTTCTTCGTCAGAAATTAACCTCTCCTGGTAATTGTTATGTTTATAATGATTGATTCTAACCGATTAACGAAACCCCAAACTCAATTTTAACCAACAATGAATGGATTAGCGGGTTTAGTTCTAGGGTTTTGATTAAGGAAGATGATGAACCAAGGTTATAAATTATAAAGTTTCTGTTTTGATATATTGACAAACAAACAATCTGGTCTAACTGGTTAGTCCATGAACTTGTCAATAAGGTGACCCGGGTTCAAACCCGTGTAATAGCAGTTTTGTTGTTTTTATTTTTAAAACGTTTCTTTTAATATTTTTTTAACCAAATAAAATTTATAAAAATTATTATAAATCAAATAAGATCATTTTTTTAATTAAATAAAAATTGTTTTAGTTTATTTTATAACCTTTTTATCCGAAAACCAAACTTTTTCCAACCCGAAACGTTTGTTAAAACTCGTGAAATAAATATATGAATATATATGTACAATCTCGTCGTAAACTTTATAAATTCCAAACGACAACATTTATACTAAAATAAAATATACAGTTAACATCAAAATCCTATAAATCTTATAATATTCAAACTTGATATTAACCTCATAATTTATTATTAAAATATTAATTCGTTAAAATTCGTTAACGTATAAAAATCATATTATCCAACTCCATAATAAACTTACATTTAAGTACTTCTAATTTCCAACAAATCGATTTTCTTACTTTTATAAGTTGTTAGTTAATATTTTTTACTTTTAATTTTAGTTCGTGAAGTTCATTTGCTTGGTTTCATTTACGCGTTGTTGGTTTTATTTCAAGTTTGTCTTTAACTTTAAGGTGAGTTTCTCACACCCCTTTTTACGCTTTTACTTTTGGGGGTAGCATATATATCCTATCCAAATTACAATTTTGTTTATTCATTATTTACAAACTACAATTCGTTACATGGACTTGTGTGTTTACTTGTTACTTGCTCAAATCTTACGTGCATGGATTTCTTCGATAAGTATGATCATACGTCCCCTTTGCACTCATGGACCATTGTTTATAGTGGAAAATGGACTCCGATCTGAGTACGTTGGTGCACAATCCCAACTGGAAAAGACCTTCATTTATTCTTTACAATCATGGACCATTGATTCTAGTGTAAAGAACCCTCATGTGTTTTTCACAAGTTTTCATGGAATTGTGTGCTTTTTATATATTATTTTCAACTGTGTGAACTCACCAACTATTCAATTAGTTGACTTTATTTTATATATATATGCTACAGGTACTTTCATTAGAGGATGAAATGACGAGAATACTAGAAGTTAGGTTATCTAGATAATAAACAAGAAGATGTTTGTTTTGTTCCTTTTCCCTTGTGTTTGGTCATTTGAAATAACTTGTGTACTTGATGCTTTGGAATGAATTAATGATAATATTGTCACTTAATAGTGTCACATGTGTTTTGAGCAATCTATACGTCACACTCGGGCGTATTCCGCTTTAACCGGGGTCTTACAGATTGGTATTAGAGCCGTCACAATAAGATAGGACATTAGACGTAGTGTTCTAGTTGGTTATAGTTTATTTGCTTAATTGTTTAGGTTGCATGATTAGAAATTATGTGAGCTTAATTTGATTGTTCAATGCACATTATTTGGTTATTATTGATTTGTTTATGCCTCATGTATGCAAGTACTATTATACTGATGATTCAATTACTTCAATTACACAAGCACACATAAGTCTAAGGCGTATGCCTAACGTAAAGATTCTTCAGGATTTTCAACAATCAAATTTTTGATTTTCAGTTTTCGATGGTTTATGCGACGTTTGACGACCGACCCTCTATGTTGCAATGTGTTTTATTTGAAAGTCTGTCAAGTCTTGGTGATCCACGAATACTCAGCTTATGGTTTGATTTAATTACACATTTTTATACGAGAATAGTTAAGTTTAAAATTTTTTGTGACACGTTTTCTTTATTTAACGCTCATTTACGGCTTAAACTTTTAAAAGTTTGCAAAGTGATAACCGAATTTCAAACGATTACCTTGTTATTTTACTATTATGTTTTAGAATTGAAAATTCAAAAAGTTATGGTGATAAATAAATGGTTGAATTTCGGCTTGATTACTATATTATTTTATTCATTTACTACTATGTTTTAGAATTGAAAATTCAAAAAGTTATGGTGATACATAAATGGTTGAATTTCGATTTGATTACTATATTATTTTATTCATTTACTACTACGTTTTAGAATTGAAAATTCGAAAGGTTATGGTGATACATGAATGCTCAAGTTTCAATTCGATTACCTTATTGCTATACTCATTTACTCTTATGTTTTAGAATTGAAATTTAAAAGTCATGGTGGTTCATGAACACTCGATTTTCAATTCGATTTCATTATTTATTGTTAAGTTTAATACTTTTTCCATATGATTATTCAATAATTTACGAGGTTTTCGTTTATTGAAAGGTGAAAACTCATGACGTATGGGAATTCCAATTTCGATTTCAAATTTGTTTCATGCGATTTCTTTTCTTTACTTGTTTATATTGATGTATCTATTAGTCGTTTTCATACTTGCGTCTCAAGTCACGCGAATTCTTCATGTTTCATATCATGCCTCCTCGTTTTCCTAGTTGTTACACTCAACTCGTAAAATGATAATCCAAGTTATCAAGCAAATGGCCTCCGCGATCCCGGTCACCACCCCATGTTTAACCACACCACCTTCATCGCTATAGTATATTCAAACTCAAACCCAGCACCATTCTTGGAAACTCAAACCAAACCCAACCGAAAAGTCTCTCACAGAAACGTGCCCTTGTATGGTATGTGTAAATCCAACCACTTTACTTCCCTGAAACGTTGATATACTTCAATCTATGGTAGATTCAATTACCACTTATTGCTAAAACCCACCCAAACTCAACGCCACTCACCCATATGCAAGACCTGTACCTAACCATTGGTCTCAATCACATGTTTCACCTCATGCTTTAAGCCTACTATCATTGTGGTGACCCTAGCACATTCGCCATACTTTGGAAGGCCTAACTTGTTTCCGCCATGCAATACCTTAACCCCGCATCCTTTGTCGACCTTATACGATTTTCCGGTTTTAATACTTAGCTTTTTGATTTTTTTTACAAAACTCATCAAACTCGTCTATATTTTTGTTTGCATAATTTCCTATATTTTATTTATTTAACTAACACCTCGCGCCTAAATCCAAACCCTTAGTTATTTTAACCTTCAGTAAAACTGATTTCCTTTAAAAAGAACTTATTACCTCTATTATTATTAAAGTTATTAATATTACCATCATTATTAATATTACTACTACTATTGTTATTAGTACCATCATCATTATTATTATTAGGGTAATTATCAAAATGGTTATTATTAAAAATTTTTATCATTAATATTTTTATTATTATTGTTATTAGTAATATTATTATTACTAGTATCATCGTCACTACTATTAATATAATAATATTTAAAGTAAAATATTTGCTTCAAACAAGTTTTGAGCCCTTTTGAAACTATTTTTTATTCAATAATATTTTTATTATTATTATGATTAGTAATATTATTATTACTAGTATTATCGTCACCACTAATAATAATGTAATTATTCTTTCAAACCATATTAAGTAAACTTTTTGTTTCAAACAAAGTCTTAAGCCCTATAAGGTTATTTTTCATTCAACAAGTCAAGTAATCTGACAATTTTTTTTCCCTATGTCAATGGCCAAAAGAAAACATTTGTTTTTACGTTTAAGATTTCATAAAACTTGCAAGTGTTAGCGATAGCTAACTTTTTACCTAAATAAGAATAGAATAAATCTTATTTTACCATGAGATATAAAAACATCACGATTTACAACCGATTTTCGTAAGATTAAAGTTCTCTTGTCGTTCCCTTTCGTTAACGCCAATGAGTTTCGGCTAAGAAATCATGAAACCATCTCCCACGTCAGCTTTCATACCACAAAACAACACTCGAGAAGACAAACTTCGCTAGTTGCATTTTTTTTTCTTTAACTTCTCCTTCACATGTATTTTTTTCGGACGTACCCAAAGTGACTTTTATATCCGCTTCTTTAGAATATTGTGTATGAAGTTTATTTCGTTTTTTCCCTAATCTTTGATCCATATTCGTTTGTATTCTACGAAACGAAAATTCGTACATCATCCTTAGTCGCATTTTGTGAATCGGTTTACGTTTGTTACCTCGATTTATGACCAATTTCCCATCAACGTAACCGTTAAGTGGGAATTGGGACTATGAAAATGTATGTGTACATAGTTACTTAATAGAAACTGTATTTTCATTTTATTTCTACACTTTACTATCGGTGACCGCTTCTCTCCAAACGAATTCGTTTACTTAGAACCGGGACTGTGTCCCATGTACATGCTGAGTTTATGTTATGTTATATTTTTACACAAATTTTTTTTTGTTTATTCATGCACTTCTCTTTCACTCGATGTATTATTTAAACCATTTTGTTGTTCTTGATTTCATCAATATGGAACAAATTCTTTATTTTAATTCCGAGGTTTCAACTACTTACTTTGATAAACTCAAGGTTGCTATTGGAACTTTTCTTTCGTAAACTTAATGGATTTTAATATTGTGATAATAGTATTTCATTTATTCCCTTTATTTCAAATTATTAGTTTATATGTCGTAATGTTCACTTTATTTCATCTGGAGATTTCCATTGTTAAACATCATGATACTTTGATACTTAAAAGTTTCGTTTATCTAAGCTATTCCCGAACCAAATGCGTTATCAATTTACATGTTCATATTTCGTTGGTTAAATGCTACGTTTGCTTGCCACGTTATTCTCAACCCCGTTATTTCAATTTCATGTTACGATGTTTATAATTCTGAATGTTTAATTCTTTAATTTCATTACCTCGTTTATTTTGTGTTCGACATCGTTTACTTGCTTTAGACACGATGAATTTATTTTCTTAACTTAGTGTTTTCGCTTTGTCCTCGGCCTGAATGGTCTATCAAAGTCTTTTGTAATGTTTTTACCCTTTTTAATTCATTAGTTTTGATTTTCAACGTTCTATATGATAATTTCATTTATTTATCAAAGGTCTATGTCTTAAAACCACACAATAGAGCAAACTATATGGACCATCCGACGATAGAGGTAATTATGGGTCGACATGTAATTATCAAAGTCCTCGCATGGAAAATATAATAAGTCTGGTTGTGTGAAATAACTTGGAACTTGGAATGATTTTGGGGAACGGGGCAAATACAATATGATAAGGGCATGGTGGATACGCCGCTGGTACAGCCTATGTATAAGTGTCATTGTCATATTTCCTATTTGTGGCGTTATTTGGGGTCATTCAAAGATTTGACGTTATTTCATTTTAATATATAAAATTGATTAAAACTTCTAACAACTTCGTATATTAGTTGTTCTCTTTTAAATTTTATTTTAATTTTAATTTCGGGACGAAATTTCAAGTTGTAAGTCTTGTAACATTCGTTACTTTTCCAAACCCGAAAACCCGACCCATTATAAGTTTTCGTTTTTTATATGTATTGACATATATATAAATCAAGTTTCGTTTCATGTATATGTATTTATACTCGTTTAACCGACTCTTTTTGTCGTTCATTGTAGTCTTATTCTTTGTTTGTCAATAATATATTGTCCTCGATGATTTAAGATTAGTTAGAGTCTTTATTTAATCGAGTTCTAAACTATCCGGGTATAATACGAAAATAATCCAACTTGGTAACTTTTATCACCTTTGTGTAATATCTAAAAGTATAAGGTATAAATTGTAATGAAAGTTTTTAATATGTTTTAATATAACATGAAAATGCTGGGACCTATTATGTAAATAGTGTTTAAATATAATAATAATATTAATAATAATGAAAAGAAGCAGCAGCCCCATCCCAT
Source organism: Bidens hawaiensis (assembly GCF_021521415.1). Lineage (NCBI taxonomy): Eukaryota > Viridiplantae > Streptophyta > Magnoliopsida > Asterales > Asteraceae > Bidens > Bidens hawaiensis. The sequence continues at coordinate 4,648 of NW_027505438.1, read as the reverse complement.
CGCTAACTTCGTTTTTCCAGTTAACTGGATTCCGGTGAAGATTTTCCGGCGGGAAAAATTAAACAATATGTATTAACCACTAATCGATCCGTTAACCCATCCTAAATGATGTCTCCACTAACGTTAAGTAATAATTCGTGATTAATTTCATCATTTACAACCCTTAATGTCCGATTTAATCCCGTAACCGTCGGAAATATAATACGCATCAAATAATGACCATTTAACTCCAAACACTCCAATGGTGACTATAAATACGACGCAAAGCTTCATCAAAACTTGTCCCAAACAATAAACTGGTCTAACATACTCTTTATATTGCTGAATTGATTCGTTAAAGATCTTTTCTCCGGCCACCGTCGTTCTTCGTCAGAAATTAACCTCTCCTGGTAATTGTTATGTTTATAATGATTGATTCTAACCGATTAACGAAACCCCAAACTCAATTTTAACCAACAATGAATGGATTAGCGGGTTTAATTCTAGGGTTTTGATTAAGGAAGATGATGAACCAAGGTTATAAATTATAAAGTTTCTGTTTTGATATATTAACAAATAAACAATCTGGTCCAACTGGTTAGTCCATGAAGTTGTCATTAAGGTGACTCGGGTTCAAACCCAGGTAATAGCAGTTTTGTTGTTTTTTGTTTTAAAACCTTTCTTTTAATATTTTTTTAACCAAATAAAATTTATAAAAATTATTATAAATCAAATAAGATCATTTTTTAATTATATAATTTTTTTTTAGTTTATTTTATAACATTTTCATCGGAAAACCAAACTTTTTCCAACCCGAAACGTTTGTTAAAACTCGTGAAATAAATATATAAATATATATGTACAATCTCGTCATAAAATTTATAAATTCCAAACGACAACATTTATACTAAAATATAATATAACTTTAACATCAAAATCCTATAAATCTTATAATATTCAAACTCGATATTAACCTCATAATTTATTATTAAAATATTAATTCGTTAAAATTCGTTAACGTATAGAAATCATATTATCCAACTTCATAATAAAACTTACATTTAATCACTTCTAATTTCCAACAAATCGATTTTTTTTACTTTTATAAGTTGTTAGTTAATATTTTGTACTTTTAATTTTAGTTCGTGAAGTTCATTTGCTTGGTTTTATTTACGCGCTGTTGGTTTTGTTTCAAGTTTGTCTTCAACTTCAAGGTGAGTTTCTCACACCCCTTTTTACGCTTTTACTTTTGGGGGTAGCATATATATCCTATCCAAATTACAATTTCGTTTATTCATTATTTACAAACTACAATTCGGTACATGGACTTGTGTTTATTTGTTACTTGCTCAAATATTACGTGCATGGATTTCTTCGATAAGTATGATCATACGCCCCTATTTGCACTCATGGACCATTGTTTCTAGTGGAAAAGGGACTCCGATCTGAGTACGTTGGTGCACAATCCCAACTGGAAAAGACCTTAATTTATTCTTTACACTCATGGACCATTGATTCTAGTGTAAAGAACCCTTATGTGTTTTTCACAAGTTTTCATGGAATTGTATGGTTTTTATATATTATTTTCAACTGTGTGAACTCACCAACTATTTAATTAGTTGACTTTTTTTATATATATGCTACAGGTACTTTCATTAGAGGATGAAATGACGAGGATACTAGAAGTTAGGTTATCTAGATAATAAACAAGAAGATGTTTGTTTTGTTCCTTTTCCTTTGTGTTTGTTCATTTGAAATAACTTGTGTACTTGATGCTTTGGAATGAATTAATGATAATATTGTTACTTAATAGTGTAACATGTGTTTTGAGCAATCTGTACGTCACACTCGGGCGTATTCTGCTTTAGCCGGGGTGTTACAGATAGCCACTTTGACGAGAAGTGGTATTTTTGGTTGATTGGTGATACTTCGGTTGTTGAGGTTGTTAAAGAGGGAATTCATCATCATCATGCTTAGTAAATCCCACCAATAGCTAATCTATGGTAGAGTCTGAGGATGGTAATATGTAGACAACCTTACCACTACCCCATAAGAATAGAGAGGCTGCTTCTAGTGAGAGCCTGACTCGATAGTGGTTTTGTATCAAGCCTTGAACATATCACACATAAAACTCAACCATCGGGACCCCGGTCGACAGGTGCATGTACTCGTGTTTCAGCTATTAACTCCACCGCATGATTGCCTGATTGACCTTTCGTCAATTTTAACGTTATTTTTATAAAATTTGTAGAATAACGTCAAAATTAGTACAATTTCACTTTTGTCCACTAAGGGCTCACACATATATACATTATATACGCGCATCGCACGTAAGGCATATTATTAAAGAGGAATTGTAGGAAGAAAATATGTTGCTAATTTGCATGTTCGAAATAAATTGCAATTGAAGGTGAAGTCATTGGCTGAGAAGATGTTGGTGTTGGTGAATTAGTACCACTCTTATAAAGGGAAAATATGGTGATGAATTGGTAAGATATGTAATCTTGATGGCGGTGGTGATGTGTTTTCTACATGTGGTGAGAAGGTGACTGGTGGTGATCAATCGGTTTTGGAAGCTCATACAATTATGGAGGGTGGTGAAACGATAACCATGAATGGTGATTTGGTTGGTGAGGATGTTCCAAAAAGTCTGGATCGTGATCCGTCACTTTGAAAACGTACCAAACATCACCGATTTTTGAGACAGGTTCAGAAAGGAAAACATAAATTTGGCTACCAAGATTAATTCAAAATTTCAAATTTATATATTAACAATTTCATGAAATTGTGTGCATCAATAGTTATACATTATGCATTCAAAGTTGGGTACCATTCACCGTTTCTTCAACCAATTGTTTTCGTCCATGCCACACACTCCTTTTGAGCTGTACATCATTTCTCCTTTTTTACTTCTCTATGTCTGTTAGGGGTGTTCACAGTTCGGCTTAAAACTGCAAAACCGTCTAAACCGGCCGTTGGTATGGTTTCACGGTCGGTATTTTTATTTAACGTTCGATTGGTCGGTTTAAAAATTTTCAAAACGCAAAAAACGGGTTGGTTTACGATTTCAAACTTTTCAAACTGTAAAAACTAGACCGGACCGTGAAAATATATTATAATTATTTTTAAAGATAATTTATAATATAAGCATATGATTGTTTATATTTTGTTTTAGGTTCAATATAAAATAAAACTAGATTAAATATTTAAACTACTAGATTGTTGTAAATGTAGTGTATTTACTGCCCACAATCTAAGTAGGTTTCTATCTCTTTAATTGTGTACCATCCTAAATTTTATAATATTAAATAAAGAAAGATTTCGTTGAATGGTCGGGCATTTAATAATATTAGCTAATATTAAACAAGAAATGATCATGGACTTGGATTTAATTGAGATGGATTAAGGGTAATGGGACTTAGGTCCATGGGCTTTAAGGAGTATAAATACTCCCTTAAACCATCCTTAAACCCTAAATCTTCATTCTTCCATCCAAATCCCTACACATTCAAAAACACACACACACCCCTACACCATAAACCTTCGGCCGAGAGTGAAGGTGAGATCCGAGCCACACAAGCATCGATTCTGGATATATTCTCGTGATACAAGATAGATTCGAGGCCTAACTTTCGTAACCAAGCTATACCATAACCTTCAAACGCGTTAAAGGTATGTTCCCCATGTTAAAGTTTACGTTTTCATGAACGGTTAGTCTTGAGACTTAAACCCATAGTAGATCGGGCCTAAACTAGTATTAAAGTGGCAAACTTGATGTTAAAATGAACCTAACGAATCTGCGATTATGAGCGGCCCGTTAAAGAAAACCTTATTGAACGTTTTAAGCCTAAAGGTCCAAACTTTACGCTTGTCCGGGTCAAGTCTTATCCAAAGTTGGCCATGGGATCGATTATGAGAATGGTAAAAAAGTTTATACGTTGAAATGTAGCCGATTAGCGGAGTTAAACCAAACCAGTGGCCGTCACTGGATAACTTCCCTGAAGACAAGTTCGCCTACTGTGAACTTCGCCTAGTATAAGTTCGCTTGTATATGTTCGCCAAGCCATAACTTCGCCTGGTGTTAAGTTCACTTAATGTTAAGTTCGCTTAACACTAAGTTCGCTTACAGTAAGTTCGCTTAATGTTAAGTTCGCTTAACACTAAGTTCACTTACAGTAAGTTCGCTTAATGTTAAGTTCGCTTATTGTTAAGTTCGCTTAATGATAAGTTCGCTGGAGTTAGCAAATTAGAAAATAAATTAAAAACCTAATGAAAAATGTGTTAAGACAGTTAATGGGAATAAAATTTTTCCAAGCTGACCTGGCAGCTCGACCCCAGCCAGGGGCTCTGCCCCTTGGACCCTGCTAGGGGCTGCCGCCTCTAGACTCTGCTGCTAGGGGCGCTGCCCCCGGACCCCCGTTCGTTGTGGGTTATATAAAGATAGAAATACAACATGAGTAGTAGTAGTTAATTGATACATGTAAATATTATACAGTTAGCCGTGCACAGCTCAAGAAGGGAATAACGATTAACGGAGAGCGTAACAGGATTCTGGTGAGTTTCTAGCCCCACTTCCTTGTTATGTTTTCGGGGTTGTGTGCATACTCGATGTGATAGTTAATACACTAATCTTAAGTGGTAAGTGTATGCGTTGTATGATTTATGTATG